>NW_027457327.1:0-90000 GCF_040206685.1 Ascaphus truei
TGCAATACATTTTTAAAAATTGGACCGCAAGGGTAAAATCATCATCGCCATCCTCCTCATGTACCCACCCCCCCCCCGCATCTCCCATCTCCCCCCCTTGCATCTCTCATCGCCCCCCTCTTGCATCTCCTATCTCCCCCCCTTGCATCTTCCATCTCCCCCCCTTGCATCTTCCATCTCCCCCCCTTGCATCTCCCTTCTCCCCCCCTTGCATCTCCCTTCTCCCCCCCTTGCATCTCCTTCTCCCCCCCTTGCATCTCCCTTCTCCCCCCCCTTGCATCTCCCTTCTCCCCCCCCCTTGCATCTCCCTTCTCCCCCCCCTTGCATCTCCCTTCTCCCCCCCCTTGCATCTCCCTCTCCCCCCCCCTTGCATCTCCCTTCTCCCCCCCCCCTTGCATCTCCCTTCTCCCCCCCCTTGCATCTCCCTTCACCCCCCCTTGCATCTCCCTTCTCCCCCCCCTTGCATCTCCCTTCACCCCCCCCTTGCATCTCCCTTCACCCCCCCCTTGCATCTCCCTTCTCCCCCCCTTGCATCTCCCTTCTCCCCCCCCTTGCATCTCCCTTCTCCCCCCCCTTGCATCTCCCTTCTCCCCCCCCTTGCATCTCCCTTCTCCCCCCCTTGCATCTCCCTTCTCCCCCCCCCTTGCATCTCCCTTCTCACCCCCCCTTGCATCTCCCTTCTCACCCCCCCCTTGCATCTCCCTTCTCCCCCCCCCTTGCATCTCCCTTCTCCCCCCCCCCTTGCATCTCCCTTCTCCCCCCCCTTGCATCTCCCTTCTCCCCCCCCCTTGCATCTCCCTTCTCACCCCCCCCTTGCATCTCCCTTCTCACCCCCCCCTTGCATCTCCCTTCTCCCCCCCCCTTGCATCTCCCTTCTCCCCCCCCCTTGCATCTCCCTTCTCCCCCCCCTTGCATCTCCCTTCTCCCCCCCCCTTGCATCTCCCTTCTCCCCCCCCTTGCATCTCCCTTCTCCCCCCCCCCTTGCATCTCCCTTCTCCCCCCCCCTTGCATCTCCCATCTCCCCCCCCCTTGCATCTCCCTTCTCCCCCCCCTTGCATCTCCCTTCTCCCCCCCTTGCATCTCCCTTCTCCCCCCCCCTTGCATCTCCCTTCTCCCCCCCCCCTTGCATCTCCTTCTCCCCCCCCCTTGCATCTCCCTTCTCCCCCCCCCTTGCATCTCCCTTCTCTCCCCCCCTTGCATCTCCCTCTCTCCCCCCCTTGCATCTACCATCTCCCCCCCCATTGCATCTACCATCTCCCCCCCCATTGCATCTACCATCTCCCCCCCATTGCATCTACCATCTCCCCCCCCTTGCATCTACCATCTCCCCCCCCCCTTGCATCTACCATCTCCCCCCCCTTGCATCTACCATCTCCCCCCCCTTGCATCTACCATCTCCCCCCCCCCTTGCATCTACCATCTCCCCCCCCCTTGCATCTACCTTCTCCCCCCCCTTGCATCTACCATCTCCCCCCCCCTTGCATCTACCATCTCCCCCCCCTTGCATCTACCATCTCCCCCCCCCTTGCATCTACCATCTCCCCCCCCCCCTTGCATCTACCATCTCCCCCCCCCCCTTGCATCTACCATCTCCCCCCCCCCCTTGCATCTACCATCTCCCCCCCCCCTTGCATCTACCATCTCCTCCCCCCCCTTGCATCTACCATCTCCCTCCCCCCCCTTGCATCTACCATCTCCCTCCCCCCCCCTTGCATCTACCATCTCCCTCCCCCCCCCCCTTGCATCTACATCTCCCTCCCCCCCCCCTTGCATCTACCTCCCCCCCCCCTTGCATCTACCATCTCCCTCCCCCCCCCTTGCATCTACCATCTCCCTCCCCCCCCCCTTGCATCTACCATCTCTCCCCCCCCCCCTTGCATCTACCATCTCCCTCCCCCCCCCCCTTGCATCTACCATCTCCCTCCCCCCCCCCCCTTGCATCTACCATCTCCCTCCCCCCCCCCCCCTTGCATCTACCATCTCCCTCCCCCCCCCCCCCTTGCATCTACCATCTCCCTCCCCCCCCCCCCCTTGGCATCTACCATCTCCCTCCCCCCCCCCCTTGCATCTACCATCTCCCTCCCCCCCCCCCTTGCATCTACCATCTCCCTCCCCCCCCCCCCCCCTTGCATCTACCATCTCCCTCCCCCCCCCCCCCCTTGCATCTACCATCTCCCTCCCCCCCCCCCCCCTTGCATCTACCATCTCCCTCCCCCCCCCCCCTTGCATCTACCATCTCCCTCCCCCCCCCCCCCCTTGCATCTACCATCTCCCTCCCCCCCCCCCTTGCATCTACCATCTCCCTCCCCCCCCCCCCCTTGCATCTACCATCTCCCTCCCCCCCCCCCCCCTTGCATCTACCATCTCCCTCCCCCCCCCCCCTTGCATCTACCATCTCCCTCCCCCCCCCTGCACCCCTCCCCCCCCCTTGCATCTACCATCTCCCTCCCCCCCCTTGCATCTACCATCTCCCTCCCCCCCCCTTGCATCTACCATCTCCCTCCCCCCCCCTTGCATCTACCATCTCCCTCCCCCCCCCCTTGCATCTACCATCTCCCTCCCCCCCCCTTGCATCTACCCTCCCCCCCCCCCCTTGCATCTACCATCTCCCCTCCCCCCCCCCCCTTGCATCTACCATCTCCCTCCCCCCCCCTTGCATCTACCATCTCTCTCCCCCCCCTTGCATCTACCATCTCCTCCCCCCCCCCCTTGCATCTACCATCTCCCTCCCCCCCCCCTTGCATCTACCATCTCCCTCCCCCCCCCCCCCTTGCATCTACCATCTCCCTCCCCCCCCCCCCTTGCATCTACCATCTCCTCCCCCCCCCCCCCTTGCATCTACCATCTCCCTCCCCCCCCCCCCCTTGCATCTACCATCTCCCTCCCCCCCCCCCTTGCATCTACCATCTCCCTCCCCCCCCCCCCCCCTTGCATCTACCATCTCCCTCCCCCCCCCCCCCCCTTGCATCTACCATCTCCCTCCCCCCCCCCCCTTGCATCTACCATCTCCCTCCCCCCCCCCCTTGCATCTACCATCTCCTCCCCCCCCCCCCTTGCATCTACCATCTCCCTCCCCCCCCCCCCCTTGCATCTACCATCTCCCTCCCCCCCCCCCCCCTTGCATCTACATCTCCCTCCCCCCCCCCCCCCCCCTTGCATCTACCATCTCCCTCCCCCCCCCCCCCCCTTGCATCTACCATCTCCCTCCCCCCCCCCCCCCCTTGCATCTCCCTCCCCCCCCCCCCCCCCCCCCCCCCCCCCCCCCCCCCCCCCCCCCCCCCCCCCCCTTGCATCTACCATCTCCCTCTCTCCCCCCTGCACGCAGGCAGGCAGACACAGGCCACACACATACACACACAGAGAAAGGCACTCACCTGCTTTCCCTCCACACTCTCCTCCCCCAGGCTCCCCTCCTCATTGGCTCACAGCCACACCACGTGACCGCCGCTAGGGATTACAATTCTCTTGAATCCTTAGATGTAGGAATATAAAGGATTGTGAGAGAGTTATCATTAGGCTGTGATTCGCTGCTCAGTCAGATAAGTCATTATGCCGGTAAATAGCATTATGTGGGAGTTCCCACTGCAGGGGCTCAAAATACTAGAATAATTATTGAGCAAGCTTAAAGTGTAGCCGCTAAATCTGTAGTTAACACTATGTAACTTAATAAGTATTACAGCACTTAGCACATTGTTACAGAAAGGGTATCACTTGTAAGGGTGCTGGAGCAAAGTAGTTGCTGAGTGTCAGGAGCTCAAAGTGTGAGTATAACAGCACCTAGCAGGTTAGGATAGAAAAGGTGTGACCGTGAGAGGTGCTGGAGAAAACTAGCTCCGCGATATCAGAATAACACTGTGTGTAGTCAGGCACGGTGCTGTACTGTGTTCCCTGAGTATAATTAGCAGATTGTAGCTATTATTGTAATACACATTTGCTCTGCCAGTGTGCTGCAGCCGAGCTCCTGAGAGGGGAGCTACTATGTGCTAATTATACTCAGGGAACACAGTACAGCACCGTGCCTGACTACACACAGTGTTATTCTGATATCTAGCAACTAGTTTTCTCCAGCACCTCTCACGGTCACACCTTTTCTATCCTAACCTGCTAGGTGCTGTTATACTCACACTGAGCTCCTGACACTCAGCAACTACTTTGCTCCAAATCTCATTTGGGAAATACAAATCATGTTACAAATTAATGATTTACTTATTAACCAACGGAGTATCTTTCCTTTAGATTACAAGCCAATGCTCGTAAGCAGTCTCTCTCTCTCCCTCAAGGGGTATTAGTACATTGATTAGCCAATCTATATACGAACATGACCGATATTTAGGGTCCAAGTATCTCCACTTTTTAGCTATTGGGATTTCTCCAATAGTGACTCTTTGTGAGTCTTTTCTTAACGCATCTTCAGAGGGACAAAGTGAGCGCAGAGGCACATAAATCCAGCAATTTATTAACAGGCGATATATTCAATCACTTCACTAACTATGTCAGGACTGAATTAAATTAGCTTCTCTAACCCAACACCTATACCTCTCTAGAGGTTATCATCAATATGGACAATACCTGTACACTAGCCGGTATAATTACTGCCTCTAATTACACAATATGGCTATTCTAAATAAAATCACATTGCTAATGTATAGTTACTAACACTGGTTGTTAAGTAAAAAGTAAAAAATTCTGTTTAAATTAAAACTATTAATCGGATTTTCAACAAGAGATGATGCATCAAAAATAATTTCAAACAACAAATTCTGCATCTCATGTGCAAAGGCTTTATACTTCCAATGTACATTTTAGGAAGGTTTTTATTACTTTTTAGCACTGACATTTTGATGCAAAAAAAAAGTATAAAATAAATTCTAGAGACCCCTTATTTTTAGCGCACACAAACAGTTCTCTGTGGCGCTGGGACCTGGTGCTTGGTTTTCTTTTCTCTCTGATCAATATGTTGGAAAGAATGTAACAATATATGCTTCAATATGTTGTATAATATAATGTGCTGCTCCCATTTCAGGGACTTTTCTTTATTATTTGATACATACTCAGATTTGGGCTATTTTGGGCTTTCTAGCTCTCGCATTTTGCGTTTTCTAACCAATTATATTTACTTATTTAACCCTTTCTGACGCCTTCATTATTTTCCTAATTGAATCTTCCAAGTACACCAAGGCACAGGATTTGCGTCAACTTTTCACTGGAATTCTTTCAGACGCAATTGAAATCCTTTTATTACAATGGCTTTTTTTGGCACGTAATTGTTGCAGAAAAAGCTAATTTCAAAATTGCCCTCGTGTGTTTCTTTGCCTCTGTACTAACCTGGCATTTCTCACTCTGCGCACAGGAAGGGTTTGCGCTGGGTGGGACTTACTGGAAAAAGAATGAATCTGTGCGCCAAAATATAGGAGAAACTGCGTCAAAATAATCTGTTAATTTTAATTTGGCATAAACCCAATAAATCTGTTAATAGCGTTAGCGCAGAATGAAGTATGTTTGTATCAACCACAAATGTATTTATATATATTTATATATACCGCGGGAAAGGATTGGGGAGGGAAGGAAAGAATGAGAAACCCCGCTCAGTTAAATAATAAAACAAGCAGCACAGACCCCAAGATAAGTCAGAAGACCCCCATAGCAATGCACTCTATGCCCAAATTAATTCATTCCAGGCACTATTAGCGCTTACATAGTTATCCCAATATATTTCCCACCGTAGCTACAGAGACTGAAATACAAAACAATAAATTTTTATTACATCAAATAGTATTGCATCAAAAAAATAAAACCCATAAAAATCCCTGTAACAGGGTAATGGGGACTCTGAATAGTAAAGGATGCATCCTAAATAATCCTGAATAGGTCATCTCTAATCAGAAATCCTCTACCAAATGCAGATATTTATTTCAATCCATATTGTATGTCCTATGAATCAAGATCCCCTGTATACCTAAAGTATCTAGCTGTATCCAAATAGTAACGGGATAGATAGAGTTACATAAGTAAACCACTCCAGTCAGATACACATGGTTACACAGTTGCTAAAATGTGTTATATGCAGACACTCACTGCCCACCGGAATAAAGCACAAGGAACACCAATATACTGATCCTAGTGCTTGCCTGACGGGCCCTGTGGGGTGAACAGTATATATACCCTATATAATTATCCTATCTCAATGAGGATATATGTATAATGGATATAGCCCCTAAATAGAGGAATGGATGTCTGTATATACAGATAAATATGTGGAGAGTATGTGAGATCTCTTACCCACGCTGTAACCTAATAATCACTGTCAGTGTGGCATCATCATATATGTAGCAGTGCATCAATGAGTATATAGATGTATATTACACACAGGTCTCCTCATATAATACAATAAGAAAAATAATCTTGCAAACATAATGATGTTTTCTTACGAGACACAAAGCCAAGTTCTATCAGCCACTCACCACATACCCACTATGCGGTGTAAATGCAGGCAAAAGGGTAAGTAATGATATATATAAATCTCCTCATACATAGTGCAGTGGGTAATAGAGATCACAAAACTTCACATATAATCTCCAGAGATAAACCCTATAAGTCAATTAAATATTTACAATTAATTTATTATATATTTCCTTATTCTAGCAATTAACTAATGATCATCCCATCCTCAATACTCATTACTCCCATACAATATTATAAAATTATCTTATAATAGTAATACAATGTTTACAATATATATATAAAAAATTACATATAAAATGATAAAGCTAAAAAATGAGGTTAACATAAAAATGACACTAAATCAATTTCCTCATTCAAACCTCTTGGTGATAGTGTACCTAATTCGTGTATCCAAAAGGTTTCTCTGTGATGCAATTTTAAAAATCTATTTAAAAATCTATCACCTCCCTTTACTCCCATCTCTACTTGTTCTATGCCTATTATCCGTAGTCCACATGGGTCAATATTCTGCTTTAAATGAAAGTGCCCGGACACTCCATGTGTGAGAACAGCTGTGAGAATGTTGCCCCTGTGTTCTAAAAACTCTTTGTTTTAGGGCACGTTTCGTTCTTCCTGCGTATTTTAGCCCCACACACACACAGGTTAAAACATAAACTACGAATTTTGTATTACAAATAATAAAACGTTTGATTGGATATATTTTATTATTAATACTGGATGTAAAAGACCTATGCTTATCCAATGTGTAATTACATGTCATGCATCAGCCACCACACTTATAGAAACCCTTTACATGTGAATTACTGGTGTTTTCATCTGTACCTGTATTATTCTGACTCCTAAGTAATGTGGGAGCCAATGCATTTTAAACATATTTGCTCTCCTATATACCACCTTGGGGCGTTCTGTAATGATGTTTTTGGGAATTGGATCACACTGTAAAATCCCCCAGTGTTTCGACACTATCTTATTGATCCGATTGGAGGCCCCATTAAATTCCATAATGAATAAACACTTCTTTATTCTTATTTTCATTGTTTCGCTTATTTCCCCTTAACGTTCAATATTGTTTCTCTATCCAGTGCTAAAACTCTATTATATGCTTGGTCTATGTTTGCTACTGTATGTCCTTTAGATAAAAATGTATTTCTTAGAGAAACTGACTTTTAAAATCTTGCAGTCTCGAACAATTTCTCCTCAGACGTTGAAATTGACCGAAGGGTTATTTTTAATCCACTGTTGATGGTGATTGGTTGAGACTTCTAAATATTTGTTTTACAATCTACATCTTTGTAGAACGTCCTAGTTTGTATTCTCATATCTTCAGCTACAAAGAGAACTAAATCTAAAAATGCAATACTTAGTGCATTAACACTATACCTACATTTAAGATTAAAAGGGTTGCTGTTAATGTATCCCTTAGAAAGAATGAGTTCTTCCATGTTCCCTTTCCAGATTATTAAAATATAATCTATAAAACGACAAATTTTAAATTAAAAAAAAAAAGGATTATTATCCCAGATAAAAAATTGCTCCCAGTAACCCATCATAATATTTGCAAAACTGGGCGCAAAGTCTTACCCATTGCCGTCCCTTTGTTTTGCAAGTAAAATTCTCCCTCAAATTTAAAATAATTGTGGGTTAAAATAAATTGCACACAAGTAATAATAAATTCTCTCTGTTCAACAGAAACTGTGGCATCTTTTTTAAGATAAAATTCAAGGGCTTCAATCCCATACTTATGTCCAAAAATAGTGTATAGTGATTCAACATCACGTAACACCCATAAGTAATCTTGATGCCATATTACACCCTTAACTAGGTGCAAAACAAGGGACATATCTTTACTTTGGGAGGGTAAATTAGTTACATACTGCTGTAAAAAACGACCTAAATATCTGGATAAATTTGCTGTAAGGGAACTGATCCCCGAAACCATCGGTCTCCCTCGGGGATCCGTGTTGCATTGATGTATTTTGGGTATATGGTAAAAATGGGGTATTCTTGGAAACGCAATTGTTAAAAATGTAATGCTCCATTCCGGTGTAAATCTCAGGAGATCCGTCACATGCAGTGCAGGCTGTCTGCGGGAGAGTGGGCGGGGTATGAGTTCTGCTGGGAAAGTGGGCGGGGTTAGGAGTTCATACAGTGTGGGCGGTACAATATGTAACTCTGCCGGGGAGAGTGGGCGGGGTGAGGAGGTATTGCAGGCAGTGCAGGGGCTGCTGTGCCACAAGCTGCACGGGTCTCTACGCGCTCGGTCACATCGCTCACTCTCCCGACTATGTGTGTCCGTCTCATCATGTGCAGCTCCGGGCTCATCATCTTCCTCGGTAATATACAAGGGGGGGGGGGGTTATTGTGTGTGTGTGTGTGTGTGTGTGTGTGTGTGTGTGTGTGTGTGTGTGTGTGTGTGTGTGTGTGTGTGTGTGTGTGTGTGTGTGTGTGTGTGTGTGTGTGTGTGTGTGTGTGTGTGTGTTGGTTTCTCGGTTTCTCTCCCCCCTCCCGCCTCCCATGTATTTATCTCCCCTGTGTCTCACATCATCTTTTCCTCACTCACTCCCCCTCTCTCCTCTCACTCGCCCCCCCCTTCCATAAATTACCCCGCTCAATCCCCCCATAAAATACATACCAAAAAAAACCACACCCCTAAAGACATATAACCCCACCCCGCAATACATAATAAAAATACCCGCCGCCTCAATACATATTAAAAAGACCCCCCACCGCCTCAATACATTTTTTAAAAATTGGACCGCACGGGTAAAATCATCATCATCGACATCCTCCTCATGTACCCCCCCCCCCCATCTCCCATCTCCCTCCCCTTGCATCTCTCATCGCCCCCCTCTTGCATCTCCCATCTCCCCCCCTTGCATCTTCCATTTCCCCCCTTGCATCTCCCTTCTCCCCCCCTTGCATCTCCCTTCTCCCCCCTTGCATCTCCCTTCTCCCCCCCTTGCATCTCCCTTCTCCCCCCTTGCATCTCCCTTCTCCCCCCCTTGCATCTCCCTTCTCCCCCCCTTGCATCTCCCTTCTCCCCCCCTTGCATCTCCCTTCTCCCCCCCTTGCATCTCCCTTCTCCCCCCCTTGCATCTCCCTTCTCCCCCCCCTTGCATCTCCCTTCTCCCCCCCCTTGCATCTCCCTTCTCCCCCCCCCTTGCATCTCCCTTCTCCCCCCCCCCTTGCATCTCCCTTCTCCCCCCCCTTGCATCTCCCTTCTCCCCCCCCTTGCATCTCCCTTCTCCCCCCCCTTGCATCTCTCTTCTCTCCCCCCTTGCATCTCTCTTCTCTCCCCCCTTGCATCTCCCTTCTCCCCCCCCTTGCATCTCCCTTCTCCCCCCCCTTGCATCTCCCTTCTCCCCCCCCTTGCATCTCCCTTCTCTCCCCCCCTTGCATCTCTTTTCTCTCCCCCCCTTGCATCTCCCTTCTCTCCCCCCCCTTGCATCTCCCTTCTCTCCCCCCCTTGCATCTCCCTTCTCTCCCCCCCTTGCATCTCCCTTCTCCCCCCCCTTGCATCTCCCTTCTCCCCCCCCTTGCATCTCCCTTCTCTCCCCCCCCCTTGCATCTCCCTTCTCTCCCCCCCCCCTTGCATCTCCCTTCTCTCCCCCCCCCTTGCATCTCCCTTCTCCCCCCCCTTGCATCTACCATCTCCCTCTCTCCCCCCTGCACGCAGGCAGGCAGGCAGACACACACATACACAAACACAGATAGGCACTCAGACACACACACACACACACACACACACACACACACACACACACACACACACACACACACACACACACAGGGATAGGGGATAGACTAAAATGTTTAATGTGAAAAACGGTTAATGTGGATAAATGTGGCAAGACATACACCAATTGGCTTCAAACTTGGCACAGAACATGCTTTGCACTCCCCCAAACTATCCATAAAATGTCATGTTTTTTGATAACATGCACCGCAAATTATGTACATTAACCACTTTCCGAAAGTGGAAAATGCTCACATAAACGCGTTTATTGTGAATCCAGGAGTCAAAATATAAAGTGATTCATTTAAAACTTGCCACATGAGGTGCTGTATACTGCCCACAACTATCCTGAAAATTATAAAGTGTTTGCTAGCACACACTGCAAATTGTTTACATTATGCATTATAAGAAGGGCCCAGTATCTCATATGGAAATGCGTAACTTTAATTAATGTGCCAAAACATAATCCAATTACATTAAAATTAGGTAGAACACATACTTTACACGGCCCGCAACTATCCTGAAATTTACATGGCTTTTGCTGACACACTGCAAATTATTAACGTTAACCAGTTGCTGAAGGACAACAGTCTAAAACGATTAATGTCAAAACCCATTAATGTGGATTAATGTGTCAACACATACACCAATTGCCTTCAAACTTGGCACAGTACATGCTTTGCACTCCCCCAAACTGTCCTGCAAATTTCATGGCTTTTGAGAACATGCACTGAAAATTATTCACATTAACCAGTTTCTGGAAGTGGAAAATGGATACCAAATGTGCTTAATTTTAATTAAAGTGTCAAAACTTAAACCGATTAGCTTCCAACTTGGCACATGATGTACGGTATACTGCCTACAACTATCCTGAAAATTTCAACGTGTTTGCTCACACACACTGAAAATTATTTACATTAATTTTAATGCAGGAATCATAAACTATCTTTTGAACTTGATACTGTCTGCACCAGAATACAAATTCCACTGAGGATGCAAGAACTGAAAAATTACCAAACAAAAGGTTTATTTACTTCACACCCTGATAACATTACTTTGTTTAGAACAGGCAGTCCTCATTTTACAACGAATGGCTTATCCAACGCAAGGCAATGCATACCTATATTCATTTTTACAACGCCAAAACGGCTTATCCAACGCTCTTACGATGCTTTCCAAAGTTGTTAATGTTTGTGTATATAATATATTATATAATATTAGATTATACTATATTATTATATAATATTATATAATATTATATAATATATAATATTATCTTATATATTATCTTATATATATATATATATATATATATATATATATATATATATATATATATATATATATATATATATAATACAGCATATACTATATGATTTACGTGTGTGCTGCATATCTTATTGCCTGCGTAAAATATTTGGTGTATTTTAGTGTTAAAAATGCCTTCAGGAACGGAACCTTTCATTCAAACAGTGTTCCTATGGGAAAACGTGTTTCGCTTTATGACGTTTCGCTATCCAACGCCATTTTGAGTAACACATTGTGTCGGAGAACCGAGGACTGCCTGTAACAGAGACTTCTAAACAAATTGTGGTTCATTAAATAACATTTAGATCCCAATACATATTCCTCACAGAGATCAAAATAGGGGAATTTCTGACCTATCCACCATTTATGATACATCAGATATATTTCTAGGTAATCCCATCAATTTAATAGCAACACACATAATTTAGTTTGAGCATTCTTAGTCAACCAATCAAAACCTCCTAGATGTTATTTTATGGGTTTGGGAAACACATTTATACCACATACACAGTATTAGTTAGTTAACAAGAGAGGAGAGAGAAGGAGATTTTGGAGAAAGAGCTATTTCAATTTCAATAGACATCAGAGAAGGTAATTATGATCATAATTCTTGTGCACTTGTAAATCTGTATATATCTGTGTTTTATATTCATGTATGTTTACATAGGATGAACTGTATTATATTGTTAGGCCTGTAATAAGTACAAACCATATAAGGAAGTATAATAGTACAACCGTGGAATAGTTAAATTTTGTTGCTGTTATAATTAAATACTGTTTATATAATTGAAGCTCTCTATATCGTTTAGTAAACTCTCATAACCAGGGTGTGCATGTGTGAATGTTATTCCTATTGGAACCCATATCTATACATTCATCTCTTTAAATAATATTTTTGCCAATATTATTATATTAATTCTTATAAGCCAGTAATACTTGTATCTTTTGTGAAAAATTCTTAATGTGGATTAATGTGCCAACACATATACACCAATTGCCTTCAAATTTGGCACAGTATATGCTTTGCACTCCCCCATGCTGTCCTGCAAATGTCATGGCTTTTGATAACGCACTGAAAATTATTCACATTAACCAGTTTCTGTAGGACAGCCGTAGTCTCCCTTTACTTTATGGAGTCTCCATGATTGTCGTTAATCTCATTGATACTGATATTGACCCGAAATCTTGGATTGACCCGAAAAGTTGGATAACATTACTCCAGATCTAAATTACAAGAAAAGATGGGGGAGCACAGTTATAGGAAACGGGCGGTTAATAATATGTCCTATTGGACTGGTGATCAATGTGGTAAGTGACACCTCTATTGAGGTGACAGTCTATGGAGCGGACTCCATATACAGAGGGCGTACATACATTGATGTGTGTATGTAGGTGGAAAGATAAAAGAATAAATAACTTACACGGCCTTGTGTAAGTTCTATCACATCAAGGTTTCTTTGGATTGCTTGTCTTCTTTGGAGGATGTGTTCTTCTGCGGTCGAGACTTCTCTCCTCGGTGTGTTTTCAGCTTTCTTCATTTGTTGGATGTATCCCTCCAGGAGGTTTTCCTCTCGTGGAAATGAAAAGGAGGTTAGATCAATACAAATATACAACAGCTGCGGTATAGGGAAGGGTAATATAGCAATAAACCATTGCAATGCAATGGTATAATCAAGCACTCACACGGGCCAATGTGAGTGTTCTCCTATCTCGGTGTCTTATTGTTGCCCGTTACTACAGGGCTTCAGATGTTGATGTCTGTAGATATCTTTCAAATGGTTACAGATAGTGGTGTATGAGGTGAAAGAGAATAAAAAGCGATATAACATAATACTCACACGGGCCAGTGTGAGTGCACACTAGTAGTGGTTTCTTTACACTTCTGTTTTTTCTCGTGATATTCCCCTAAAACTAATGGAGGGGTGAAGGCAGACTATGGGACACTATGGTCTATGGCCAGGGTGGGCAACCCTGTCGCCATTCGCCACTTGTGGCGAATTGGCTGTAAAACTGTGGCGAACAGGGCCGCCGGGACACTCAACCTCCCCCTTTCCCCTTCCGTGGTAAGGAGCGCGCTCCAGCGGTGTGACGCGCTCCTCTCCCTCCAACACCCCAGCCCGCTCCAGCAGACGCGTGACGCGCGCTCCCTCCCCTGCGAGGCCGCTCCATGACGCGCTCCCCCCCCCCCCCCGAGCACGCTCCAGTGTGACGCGCTGATGGCCGCCCGCCACCACTGCCGCCCGTCACCACTGCCGTCCGCCTGCCATCACTGCCCGCTCGCCACCACTGCTGCCCGCTGCTGCCGCCGCGATCTGGTAGGCATTGGTGGGGGATGGGGGGGGGGGGGGGGGTGCTGGGGGGAGATGAAGGTTGCTGAGGGGAGATGAAGGTTGCTGAGGGGAGATGAAGGGTGCAGGGGGAGATGAAGGGTGCTGATGGGAGATGGGTGCAGGGGGGAGACGAAGGGTGCTGAGGGGAGACGAAGGGTGCTGAGGGGAGACGAAGGGTGCTGAGGGGAGACGAAGGGTGCTGAGGGGAGACGAAGGGTGCTGAGGGGAGACGAAGGGTGCTGAGGGGAGACGAAGGGTGCTGAGGGGAGACGAAGGGTGCTGAGGGGAGACGAAGGGTGCTGAGGGGAGACGAAGGGTGCTGAGGGGAGACGAAGGGTGCTGAGGGGAGACGAAGGGTGCTGAGGGGAGACGAAGGGTGCTGAGGGGAGACGAAGGGTGCTGAGGGGAGACGAAGGGTGCTGAGGGGAGACGAAGGGTGCTGAGGGGAGACGCTGGGTGTGTGTGTGCGTGGCTGGGCGTGTGTGTGTGCGTGGCTGGGCGTGTGTGTGTGCGTGGCTGGGCGTGTGTGTGTGCGTGGCTGGGCGTGTGTGTGTGCGTGGCTGTGCTTGGCTGGCTGGGCGTGTGTGAGTGGCTGGCTGGTTGTGCGTGTGTGGCTGGCTGGTTGTGCGTGTGTGGCTGGCTGGCCGTGTGTGTGGCTGCATGCGGACAGCTGGCAATGGCTGCTTGTATCTTTGTTATGTACCCAGTCACGTCCTGGCTGTGCCCCTGATCATGGATTTGGGAGGGAATGAGATGAGGGGGTGAAATGAGATGATGGGGGGTGGGGGGGACCGAGAATATATAAATAACATACCACCCCACCGACTGTGTGTGTGTGTGTGTTTGTGTGTGGCTGTGTGTGTTTTCACCATTTGCGTCTGACGCAGTTGTAACGGAGTAGTCAAAGTGTTCATGTTTTCAATAATCTTGTTCAAACAGTGTGTGTTTTAAATTTTCGCTTGCGCAACATAATACCTCAATTCTTACACGGTGTGGCTATTTTCACATCTAATTCGCCACACCTGTGGCTACATTGAAAAATTGGTTGCCCACCCCTGCCTTATGGTGTATGTATGGGTAATACTGGCAACAATTGTTTGTGAGAGAGAGAGAGTTTAATTTTATTATTACAATCAATGTTAAATATGCTTTGTGTCCACATTTTAAAAGATAACCATTTACTGGCAGCATGAAGCAACATAATAAGCAGAGAAGAGGAAATATTTTATTTTACAAATGTAAGGTTCATACGTTTACCACTGGTAGCCACACTATTCAAATACTAAGTGCAATTATATTGAAACAAACAAATAACAATGATACAAATCAGTAAAGTAATTGAAACCTGTGTTTTGAATCTTGCAATTAATGGAAGTATTTATTGGGGTAATGAGAGATGCAGACCCATCCCTGGCAAAGCCGCATTACGTGGAGAAACACGTAGGAGGAGGAGCTAAGTACAGACCGCAGTGAAGCTCCCACAAGCCACTCCGTGAGCTGCAGTATCGGCTGGAAAGACAGACGAGGACACTGGGGCCCGGCCTGCTGATGTCACAGCAGGAAGAAATTGGGAAAACAACACGTTATTGTATTTTATTGTCTTTGGTCACCTAAGGTGATACATAAAATTTATAAACGCTTCATTGCCCCCCTTTATATCCTTTTTTCTTTCCATTTGAGGTTATCTCTAAACTAGAGGCGTGGTATCCTTCCTTGTGGGGCAGCATTACTTCACACACAAGATTATCTCACACTACAGGAGGACTGAAATCACTAATCCTGCCCACCTGTCAGAGTGCACTCTAAGGGCTGCTGTATAGTGCGCGCTGGTGCACGTGGCGCGTCCGTGTCGTTTAGATATTGTGGGCGGCTAGGGGGCGTGATTATGAAGTCACAGCGTTGGGGCGCGCTCTGATTGGCTTGCGGCTCGGCAGCAGTAGCACGAAAATATACTTTATTATATTTTCTCCTGTCTGCCGCGCCACTGCTCACGGCCTTGCGCGCGCGTCCCATCTTTACCAACGGATGTCAAACACGGCCAACTATGATTGACGCGCGCGTACGTCGGAGGAATCGCGAGCACTATAGAACAAGCCTAACTTAACTGGTTACTCAAAGGACTGACGGGTGATTTGTCTATCTGTGCTTAGCTTCCGGTCTGCATCTCTTAGGGATAAGAGCTACCAGTGGTTATCATTTTATACTTTTTATTATTTATACATCCTTTGTTGTTTTGTGTTTCATGAATATTGGCTTCCAGAATTTTATTCCTAATTACAGTACATATCTTTTAATGTGTTTTGAGTTTTGTGACTTCAAAATAATAGAGGTCATAACTGGTCTGTAATTCACACCCCTAGACAATATTGGGAACTTCATATACTTATATGGAGTAGCCTGTGGCTATACCTAGCGCACCCCAATTGCACTTAGGTGCGTGTAGAATCGTACACATCTTTTCTCTTTACCAAAATATTTGAGAGAGTCTTTAAAACATACATTATTGTCTTTGTAAAATCCTTGCCAGTATTTGGTCATGCTACATCACCATATTTTGCATACATTAAATCACATCAGGGGCTATGGATCAAAATCAAAAAGTGGAGCTAAAAAGGTAAAATTGCACACACACACACACACACACGTCTGTTGCTTTTATTTTGATAGAATGGTGTACAATCTCACCATTACATTCGCACAGAAGACTGACACGAGCGAAGGATACCTTTTTTTTTAAGTCAGTATAAATATAATATTTATCAAAAGTTCACATTGTCTTAAAGTTTTTCGGGTGCCGAGTCAAAATAGCAAGTTTATTGATGCTAAGAGACGAAGGAATGTTGTCGTCTTGTTACTCCCAAAAGGGCACAAGACTGAAAGGGTTACAGGCTGCTCGATGCTGAAGAGTGATATGGTCTATGGGACAAAAACTCCTTTCTCCTAATTGTTTTCCTGACTGTTTGTATCCCACATTATATTTCCCAGTATTGTATGTAATATCTCATGAAAGAGCTGTATACAGAGTAGGTGCTAAAGACATGAAAATCTATGTATTTTCTAAAAACATAACTTTTTTTCTCTCTCTCATTTTTCAGTGTTGTTCTGTTTACTGATTACAGTCCGGCCTAAAATGCTTTATGCTCTGGAGGGTGAATCGGTCAAGATTCCTTTTTTAGGCGAGGATAAAAGCTGTGCGAATATCATGGGGCGTGTGTTGGACTCCTCTTCAGAAGAGGTCGGTGCTTTTGACTGCTCTGTTGGAAAGTCGCAATGCTCTGGTAACGGTGCTTATAAGAATCGTGTGTCCTTCATATCTGAGAACCGCTCGGTGGAAATCCATGCCCTAAAACCTACAGACAGCGGAGTATATAAGGTGAAATGTGCACACAGTGACAAAGAGGAAGCAGCGACACTCGTGGTTCTCGGTAAGTCTTAGATTTTGCTTCTCATGTCCTCCTCCCCATCCCCTCTAATTAGTTTGAGAAATAATTCAGTTAAGAAAGCAGTTTACGTTGGTCACTTTATTTATTTTTCTGATAAAGAGATCTGTTATTAAATTTCTGATGCTGTTTTTACTCTTAATACTGTAATCTTCTGAATGGAGTTATGGGTTTGAATAGCTCTCCCGGAGCCCAGTGAGTTAAACTCTCAGGTTTCTGGGGCAGAGGCTGCTTTAATGTATCATGTAGACATTGTCTCCTATCTCATATCTAGAAAGATTTGTTTTGGACTACTTACATCAGTACAAAGGATAATAACTGCTCCTAGAACGCCTCCTATTGCTTCTTATAACCTCTGTATAACGCCTCCTATAACTCCATGTAGACACGAGCACTGAATTACCCTTAATGTGGTTCTCCCAAGGTCTGGTACACGGATGTCTCACCCTGTGATATGTCTTTCAGAGCGTCTCCCCACCCCTCGCATTACGTACAACTCCACTGTATCTGGCACAGACATCGCTTTCGTCTGCAATGTGCCTGTCGTGAACGGGTGTAATTATACATGGTACAAGGACAAGCAGCCCATTCTAGAAGACGAACACTATGGCTACCACAACAATAACGCTATACTGATTATTAGAAACGCCACTGTAATGCACAGCGGAGAATACTCCTGTGAAGTCAACAACCCGCTCAGTATGAATCACACCAAAACCAGCCTTACAGTAAAAGGTACTATGTTATATAATGGTGCTGTGTATCCACACACAGTGACTGCATTTACCCTCTTATGGTATATATGAAAATGGGCTTGTTTTGTATTTTTTCACTTTGCAGTGGCGGGGTTTCTGTGGCTGTGCACTTGTGGCTTTTTTCGCATGTTTTTCTGTTTAGGTTTTATTGTGCGCTCCCACTTTGAGAGAGTTCCATGAAAGCACTCAGTAATATGCCATCTTCTCTAACCCCCCCCTCCCCCTTTAATTCTCTTGTTCCTATGTGGGTCACCCTTTAACTCGTTAAACACGTCACTTTGGTCTGATCTGGGACCGACCCTTTAGCCTCAGTCGTTTTACACCCTGTCCTCTAAGTGATATTCATGTTTTCTAGATCTCGGGTAACCTTTCATTTTGAACGTGTGGATATTTGGGTGAAATTCTTTGACTCTAATTTCATATATTTTCATCCAAATGCTTCCCAAGGATGCGCAGTCCTGCAGGTGAGGTGTAAAATCCTGCGCATTGTGACACAAACATCGACACACTGCTCCTCTGCACAATCTGTCCCATTACACATTATTTCCAGGGATAGATATATCATTATTCTGAGCGACAATTCTCATCTTTATTGCATAATATACACAATCCTTGTTGTAACTTTGCTCTGCATAATTGGCACAAGCCTCACTTATTTGTGCTCTACTTAATACATACAATAAGCAGCTGCTGCTTTACGGGCAATCTGAGCAGCATTATTTATTTTAAAGAAGCAATCCTCTCCTCCGCCTCCCCTAATACTGATTTCTTTTTACCTGCTTTTTCACTTTGGGAATAAAAATGGCTGCCAAGGGGACTGTGAGCCAATAGGAAGCTGCAGTGTTATCGGGTGATGGCCTTGCAGCTTTTGATTGGACAATCGCAGCAGCCGTCTGAAAATCCAGGAAGAAATCTGTCCGCTTAAACGTGTGTGTTTATACCGTATATAATTTTACACGTGTGCAGGGCCACCGACCGGGGGACGGCTAGAACCCCTGTCCCGGTGAGCACAGTGGTCCGGGCCCCCTGCCGGCAAAACTGACACCTGGTCGGATCCTGCAGGCCCCCTCTACGGGAGGTGCCTGTCCAGGCAGCATGCTGCGAGCTGGTGGAAGTATACCTGTCCAGGCAGCATGCTGTGAGCTGGTGGAAGTATACCTGTCCAGGCAGCATGCTGCGAGCTGGTGGAAGTATACCTGTCCAGGCAGCATGCTGTGAGCTGGTGGAAGTATACCTATCCAGGCAGCATGCTGTGAGCTGGTGGAAGTATACCTATCCAAGCAGCATGCTGCGAGCTGGTGGAAGTATACCTATCCAGGCAGCATGCTGTGAGCTGGTGGAAGAATACCTATCCAGGCAGCATGCTGTGAGCTGGTGGAAGTATACCTATCCAGGCAGCATGCTGTGAGCTGGTGGAAGTATACCTATCCAGGCAGCATGCTGCGAGCTGGTGGAAGTATACCTGTCCAGGCAGCATGCTGTGAGCTGGTGGAAGTATACCTGTCCAGGCAGCATGCTGTGAGCTGGTGGAAGTATACCTATCCAGGCAGCATGCTGCGAGCTGGTGGAAGTATACCTGTCCAGGCAGCATGCTGCGAGCTAGTGGAAGTATACCTATCCAGGCAGCATGCTGTGAGCTGGTGGAAGTATACCTGTCCAGGCAGCATGCTGTGAGCTGGTGGAAGTATACCTGTCCAGGCAGCATGCTGCGAGCTGGTGGAAGTATACCTGTCCAGGCAGCATGCTGCGAGCTGGTGGAAGTATACCTATCCAGGCAGCATGCTGTGAGCTGGTGGAAGTATACCTATCCAGGCAGCATGCTGCGAGCTGGTGGAAGTATACCTATCCAGGCAGCATGCTGCGAGCTGGTGGAAGTATACCTATCCAGGCAGCATGCTGCGAGCTGGTGGAAGTATACCTATCCAGGCAGCATGCTGTGAGCTGGTGGAAGTATACCTATCCAGGCAGCATGCTGTGAGCTGGTGGAAGTATACCTATCCAGGCAGCATGCTGCGAGCTGGTGGAAGTATACCTATCCAGGCAGCATGCTGTGAGCTGGTGGAAGTATACCTATCCAGGCAGCATGCTGTGAGCTGGTGGAAGTATACCTGTCCAGGCAGCATGCTGTGAGCTGGTGGAAGTATACCTATCCAGGCAGCATGCTGCGAGCTGGTGGAAGAATACCTATCCAGGCAGCATGCTGCGAGCTGGTGGAAGTATACCTGTCCTGGCAGCATGCTGTGAGCTGGTGGAAGTATACCTATCCAGGCAGCATGCTGCGAGCTGGTGGAAGTATACCTGTCCAGGCAGCATGCTGCGAGCTGGTGGAAGTATACCTGTCCAGGCAGCATGCTGTGAGCTGGTGGAAGTATACCTATCCAGGCAGCATGCTGTGAGCTGGTGGAAGTATACCTGTCCAGGCAGCATGCTGTGAGCTGGTGGAAGTATACCTGTCCAGGCAGCATGCTGTGAGCTGGTGGAAGTATACCTATCCAGGCAGCATGCTGTGAGCTGGTGGAAGTATACCTGTCCAGGCAGCATGCTGTGAGCTGGTGGAAGTATACCTATCCAGGCAGCATGCTGCGAGCTGGTGGAAGAATACCTATCCAGGCAGCATGCTGCGAGCTGGTGGAAGTATACCTGTCCTGGCAGCATGCTGTGAGCTGGTGGAAGTATACCTATCCAGGCAGCATGCTGCGAGCTGGTGGAAGTATACCTGTCCAGGCAGCATGCTGCGAGCTGGTGGAAGTATACCTATCCAGGCAGCATGCTGCGAGCTGGTGGAAGTATACCTATCCAAGCAGCATGCTGCGAGCTGGTGGAAGTATACCTGTCCAGGCAGCATGCTGCGAGCTAGTGGAAGTATACCTATCCAGGCAGCATGCTGTGAGCTGGTGGAAGTATACCTGTCCAGGCAGCATGCTGTGAGCTGGTGGAAGTATACCTGTCCAGGCAGCATGCTGCGAGCTGGTGGAAGTATACCTGTCCAGGCAGCATGCTGCGAGCTGGTGGAAGTATACCTATCCAGGCAGCATGCTGTGAGCTGGTGGAAGTATACCTATCCAGGCAGCATGCTGCGAGCTGGTGGAAGTATACCTGTCCAGGCAGCATGCTGCGAGCTGGTGGAAGTATACCTGTCCAGGCAGCATGCTGCGAGCTGGTGGAAGTATACCTGTCCAGGCAGCATGCTGCGAGCTGGTGGAAGTATACCTATCCAGGCAGCATGCTGCGAGCTGGTGGAAGTATACCTGTCCAGGCAGCATGCTGCGAGCTGGTGGAAGTATACCTGTCCAGGCAGCATGCTGCGAGCTAGTGGAAGTATACCTATCCAGGCAGCATGCTGTGAGCTGGTGGAAGAATACCTGTCCAGGCAGCATGCTGTGAGCTGGTGGAAGTATACCTGTCCAGGCAGCATGCTGTGAGCTGGTGGAAGTATACCTGTCCAGGCAGCATGCTGTGAGCTGGTGGAAGTATACCTGTCCAGGCAGCATGCTGTGAGCTGGTGGAAGTATACCTATCCAGGCACTCGCAGGTGTTTTCAAATTGAAAAGGTTTTATTCAGCAACAGTGTTCCGGTTCAATAATGGGCCTTTCTCCAGGATCCTTGAGAGGTTCTGTCTGGAATTGAAACAGTGACACTTTTTTGATCCGAGGAGTGCCCATACTTTACATCGTACCTGTTCTACATACTGCCCGGTACTAGGGACAGATTTAGTATATGAGCACCCACAGTTTTCACTTTATGCTTTGACATACAGGAGTGCCTCAGACTATATATCGCTGTGGACTATAGGTGGCGGCAATGTTATATAAGTTGTACTACAGACTTATCTATTCTGGGGGCACCTTAGCCGGCTCAAATAAATAAGGGCACTCACCCATGTAACAACATCTGTGTCATGTGGGGTTTATGAACTGGACTGAGCATTACTAATTGGAATGTTCTGATTTATTAATGATGTACAATGCTGTGTATAGAGCTCCAGAGATACAAACAGCTGCTATAAAAAGAGTCGGACTGATTTTATTTTCCCCTCTTATTCAGCACCAGAATCACCTCACAAGAGACACCGCTTTTTCCTGATTCCTGCAATCTTTCCCTGCGCAGTATTTGCATTGATTGTGAGTAATTTCTGTTTATCTGTTCACACTGCTGTATGTTCTGTATAACAAGGATTCCTGTGTAGCATTCAGAGCACACCGCTGTGTACTCGGCACATGTAACGGTGACCTCTACCCTGAAGAGCTTGCACTCTAATTATTGGTGTTTAATGGAGATAGCAAGATGAAGCCTTTTTAACTTTTTATCAAACAAACATTTCCTCTGAAGGGTTAATTTACACACGTTAAGTGTTTTATGATATGAGTTCAATATCATTTGACTGTGTTTGTATTTCTGAAACAGTAGGACAGACAGAAACAAAGAACGTGCTCAAATAGGCAATAAGAACGTGTGCTTTTGCTGCACTTCTATTTCCACACATCTTTGTTTATTTTACAGGTTTATATAAAAGGTTTCAACAGATCTGCCTCCTCTCAGTAAGTATTATTACATTTGGTAACGCTGTAGCAGCATGAATCCAATCAAATATGTAACCTGAAATGTATCAGCGCTTATGTTATCCCGTTAGACAGGGGTCAGACTTCCCATGAGTGTCTGCTGGTCTTCCACAGGTCCCCAAACCTGCTTCCTGCAGATAAACTCCCAGGATCTGTCTGTGCTGGGCCTACTTTTCAAACCCCAATACTGTACACAACATTGCAGCTCTTGATATACAGAAGGCAAAGTTACATTGTAGCTGTAGGCAGAGGACAACAATCTGTGTTAGATACAAGTGATTCTCAATGTCTTGTATAGCACAGAGAGAACCCGACTCCTATGTGCTTTGCTGATACGGTTAATCCTTTCACTGCCAGACCAGTAACACATCGCGCTGCGTGGGGGTGTGTCACCCTCCCCGGCGGTGGGGTTAATGCACCCTGATCCGTGGTGTTGGTGTTATATTGCCCTGACCGGCAGTGGTGTCTCCCTGCGCGTTGCTCTGCAATGCGTTGCTGGCCTCTCTCTGGCAGTGAAAGGGTTAGGGGAGGGAAAAGTTGCAAAAAGCGTTACCTTTCCTATTTCATTTCCAGGCCGAGAGAATTGGATTACCAGCCACCACAAAATGATCCGTAAGGAACCTGCTTGGCAACTGCCGCAGTGATGGTGTCTCTTTCTGCCGGAGTCGCCTTGTCCCAGGATTCCTGGCTGCCTCCTTCATTCGTGGGAACTGGCATGGGACGAGGGGCTCAGTGAGTAACGACAGTGACTGGCACTCAGTTTGCAGCCGCGGAACCTGGTTCAATTCCCGGTGTCGGCTCCTTGTGACCTTGGGCAAATAACTTTATCTCCCTGTGCCTCAGGCACTAAAAACATAGATTGTAAGCTCCACATGGCAGGGACCTGTGCCTGCAAAATGTCTCTGTAAAGCGCTATGTAAAACTAGCAGGGCTATACAAGAACATGCTATTATTATCAGTCTAAGATTTTAATTTTTTTTGGCATTCTTCATTGTCCATAAATCTTCATTTTATCTCAAGTGGTCCTTCCCCAGGAGTCCCTATAACTATTTATAAATTAGATTTATTTATTGTAATAAGAAGGGAATGACAATGTCAGTGCAATATTATTTGATCCCCAGCAAATCCAAATTCCTTCCTGACTCCGGTAAAGTTCTGTAATCTGCCCATATAATATCCTAATTAATACGATCTACGTAAAGCAGCACTCCAGGTTGCAGTTTGTCTCTCTTATTTTTTTTAGTTGTAGGATTGAAGTAGGGGGTCTTTGGAAATGGGCTACGTAAATTTCAGCTCCGGGGGGGGGTGTGTGTGTGTGTGTATCTGTTTAAATGTCAGCAGGACGCTGTAAGCGATGACACAGCTTCCTATTGGTCCGCAAGTCACGGGACATTTTAAAGCCACCATTTTGTTAGCCCAAACAAGTCCTGTCGGAGCTGCAACCTGCAGGCAATATCGGCACCCCTCAAGGAGGTATCTCGGGAATCAGGGGGTCCCGGAACTGAAATTAACACAGTTCGGCTCAGGAGACCCCCTACTCCAATCCTGTAACTAAATAAAATTAAAAAAAACAATGCAGCCTGGAGGGAGGAAGAAAAGAATCACAATAAGTTATTTGAATAACCCCGTATGCCGGGTGCTGCTCTTCCCAGACTGTCCTGCCAGTCGTCAATTCTTCAAAAAGGCAGCGCAATCCTAAGGCTGCGCTTACAGTGCCGGCGATGTCACGTCAAAACAATTGAATTGATGCCGTCGCGTGCGCTTATAGTGGGCGCGACGGCGCTACCAAAATCCTTGTTACTTCCCCCTTGCTGACGTCACTCCCCTTGTAGCCAGCGACGTCTCCAAACCTGATTACAACTTTCGCAATGGCGACGGGTGATGTAATCGGTCGTGTCGCCGGCACTATAAGCGCGGCCTAAGAAGGGAAATAAATAATATATGTGATGAGTACAAAACTTCATGTGATACTGAAAGTAATTTAATTGTACTCACATGTGGGAGTTACTTCTATTATAGAGTATTTCAATTCTAGAAGTAATATGTGAAAGGGAGAAAGAAAATATAATACTTTAAAATGTAAATATCCCAATATAAGCCTAAAAATGATTTAGAGCCCAGAACAAAGTCTGTCACCGCCACTTGGCCCGGTAACGCCAATGCTCGATTTCCAATCTTGCGCCACGTGGTCACCGTAACCGCTGGTTGGGTGAGCTGTTCTAGCCGGAGCACAGACTATTTCCCCTTTATCGGTACTTGGAGTGATTTGGCCCTATCTACGTCAATCATCTGACCAAGTGTTACCCTTTTCTAACCATACTGATTTTATACCTGTTTGGGGTACAAAGTCAGTCATCTATTTAATAGGATTTAAAACGATCATGTCATGTTTTAAAATTTAAAAAAAATCCTTAATTGTGTAGACTAAAGCACTTAAACACTTTATATAATTTAGAAAGAAAATCTTCTCTGCACATTTTCATTGTAGTAAAACTCCCCTTTGTTTTATAACTCCTGGGTATTTTCCTCATCAGAAATATTTAGCGGTTATTGCATCAAGAACAAATGAATCTGGCCCGTGCAGGGTTAATAAACATTGACATTGCGCTGCTAGTATACTTCTGTTTTATTATGTTATCCCCCTCACTGCCCAGGAGACCTGCTCGGCGGCTTCTGGGCTTTCCGCTGCTGTTGATCAATATTTGGGAACCACTGCTCTAGATTATATAGAAATGGGCTTCTCTGGTTATTGATGTGAAATGCTAAATTTGGTTCTCACCCAAATAGTCATTGTAAACCTCACATTTTAAGATACATGTTTTGATTTAATACAATGCATCTTCAACATGTTGCAGGTTAAGTGACCAAGAACTAGACTTCTTGAGGTGCTACTTATTGGGTCAAGAGTTTGACAGATCACCTTTTATATCCCCTTTGGAAGGGCAATAGGATACATTCTAAAATAAGGGTGTGGGTGTGATCCTCCCATCCAGATCTAACCGTCAAAGCAGTGGTTACCTAGTACTGTGACATTACTGCCAGCACCAGGGGAAGTTTAATAGTGTTCCATAGGATTCCCATACAAGAGGATCCCATAATGGGTTTGAATCCTGAAGTATATTTCTGCACTGACACATTGCATTATGAATGTACATGACCTGGTCCTCGGACGAGTTATTTTTGGATGTGGTTGTATTGTACTATGCACTATTTTTGTGTCTGTGCAATTGATTAAAGTCTTTATTCTCAAACCTGAGTTGCACTTTCTGTATTTGTCTCAATGCATGTGGAGGGCATTGACTGCCTATAAACCCCTTCAGTTCCACAAGGTGTGTGTGTGTGTGACTATTAAAGAGAATAAATACATTCTCTATTATCACAAGCGCCTAATAAAATTAGTGATAGTGCAGTCACAAAAACAGCCGATGATATAATGGGTGAATGTGTCACTTTTCAGACCAGCTTTATTTATTCGCAAATCCTGCAAACATTAATGACACTTATTTAAAATATTGTGTCTCTTCCCAAGACTGACACATGACACTACGCTCAATCTCTATTGAGCACACACCAGCCACTGCTAATCTTCACACTTTCCAGCTGGACCCTGAGTGCTAAATGTATTACCTAATGTCTTAAATGTACACCTTGTAAATGTTTAATATTGACTCAGAATCTAATCAATATATTAAATTGATCTGTGCTATGGAGCATGCGCTTCTTTTCCTTTTTTGCATCCCAGACTCCCTGGGAAGCAGATAATTTCTACCTAAACCTGTTACATCTCCATTTGTTTGAAAACCCTACAAGTTGATCATACAAACATTACATTGGCCAATTAGACTCTTATTTGTATCACTGACTTTACATGTTTGAACCATTTATTGTATTTGTTTCTATATTACTATTGCATATGACGTTGCCATTGGTGTATTCACATTCAAATTGTGCCTTGTCCACTTCTACACACAGTTAAGTGATCAACGTAATTGTTTCCACTAACTCAGCAGTACTTGAAACACAATAGAACAAAACAATGGATGGTGATCTAACACTCGCTCAGCCTCCCAGTGAAAAATAAACTAACGTGACACACAGGTGCTATTTCAGTGAACCAAATAAACAAGTGTAAATGTGATATCTACAACACTATAATAGTGCAAGAAGCGTTTAAAAATAAATGTAAGAGGTAAAAACCTCCACTCAACTCTTAGACTATTCCAAGGGCCTTGCAAATGATTCTCTCAAACGTAAGGGGAGCGGTGGTGATTACCATGTAAATAAAGAAAAAATTCACATTGCACAAAAAAAAAAATTCAGTGAAAAAGACTTCCAAAATTCCTACTCACAATGGGGCAAATAATCAAGGCGGTGAGTGCCCCAATCAGTGGCAATGGTGTCTCTATTTAAAAACTACACTTGTACTTTCCATCTGCACCATGGTCTTTTCTCTTTCTGATATTCACTTGGACCACCTAACATCACACACAAGATACAGACACCATTGCCACTGATTGGGGCACTCACTGCCTTGATTATTTGCCCCATTGTGAGGAATTTTTTCTAAGTCTTTTTCACTGATTTTTTTTTTTTTCGTAGTGCAATGTGAATTTTTCTCTTAAAAAATCACCACCGCTCACCTTACGCTTTGGAGAGTAACGGAAACACACACGGACACAGTGAGAGGGGATATTGTGGATGCGCATCCATAATTAAGGTTTGAACAAGACTTCCATTATAATCCCATTTTTTAAGTTGCTCATAACTCTCTAAAAAATTCACCAATCAGTCTGGTGGATTTCAGGTCGGACTGGCAAGGTGATTTTTTATCTTTATTTGAGCACAAAATCGCTTGTATCTGTTTAATACACATTTTCCATGTCATTGAGAAGCACTGTATCTATGAACAATTTCATAGTGAAATATACAAATGAAAGAGTACTTGGGATCAATTGCTATATATGGTCAATAGGATAAAAACCATAAAAATTCAATTGAAAAAAAATAATACTTTGTTTGAAGGGTGGAGGGATAAAAGGCTTGCAGAGAGTTGGGGGGCAAGGGGAACAAAGGGGTCACAGAAGCCTAATGCATCTGCCGGGGATGGAGTGGAGAAGACACCAGAGAAGTCTGATGTAAGGAATAGAAAGGGACTGGACAAGCATCATGCTTCTGGTTGGCGGGTGGAGAAAGGCACCCGGGAAATCTAATGCTTGTGGGGTGAGAGGAGAAAGGGATCAGAGAAGCCATATGCCTGGAGGGGAGAAGCGGGATATTTCTGGGGAGCAGGAGGATTTCTGTGGGAGCTAGGCTGAAACTGAGGCCTGGGTCCTAGCTCTGGCAGCTCGTTTCCCATTGGTCAGTTTAAATTTCCGATCCTCCTCTTTGGGCTATCCTAAAGCACTGGGTCCTCCCACAGCCCTGATTGATCCATCCGAGGCGAGGTCTTCCGTGACGATTATCATGACAGTATCACGTTCCCGGCCTTCTTTATTACTGTGGTATAGCTATGCTACCAGTGTATTGCCCAACCCTACTCTGAACAAGCAAATGGCTTCTTCCCTGTATGAATCGCCTTGTGTTTGAGGAGGGGGTTAGTCTATGAAAAGCTTTCCCTTTATTCTGTACATGGGAAAGGTTTATCCCCAGGGTGAATCCCCTGGTTGTTCATATCACCGACTTGTTTCTCACACTGCACATGTGTAAGGTTTCGCCCCGTTATGAATCTTCTGGTGTGTGAGGAGATAGCCCTTCCTTAAAAACCTTTTCCCGCACACTGCACATTTGAAAGGTTTCTCCCCTGTGTGAACCCTCTGGTGTCTTAACAGGGTTCTCTCGGCACTGAATTGTTTCTCACACAGTGTACATGTGTAAGCTTTCTCCTCTGCGTGCGTCCTCTGGTGCCGGAGGAGGCTTCTTTCATTACGGAATTGTTTCTCACACACTGTGCATGTGTAAGGATTCTCCTGCGTGTGAAGCCTCTGGTGTCTGAGGAGGCTTCTTTCATCCCGGAATTGTTTCTTACACACTGCGCACGTGAAAGATTTCTCCCGTTTGTGAATCCTCTGGTGTCTGAGGAGACGGCCCTTCTGGGAAAAGCTTCTCCCGCAGTCTGTACAGGTAAAGGAAACACTGTTTTGTGGCATATCTGGGGTGCTGGGAGAAAACCAGCTACTGGACATATCAGAGTCCCAGTTCTCCTCATCCAGGCAGTTCTCTAACAGAAGTAAACAAAAAAGACAGAACACAAATGTTTTAAATCTGTAAAGCAAATTACTAAGAAAAAATACTTTGCACAATTTACTTTGATCACTACTTAAAATTAACAAAAATGTTCTGTTTACTCTATACCTGCGGCTTTAAAATTGAGGCCCCTGGATAGCCAATACCCCAATGACTTTGGTGATGGTCCCCAAAGATCTGCAATATATAATTTGTATTTATTACTCTATTGATAATATAAGTGTACATCCAACTCATTATTAACATTGAAATTGGCCATGACAAGTAAAGTTATGGAAATCCTGGTCTATCATACTAGTGAGTTAATGATATCAACCCAGACATATATAGTGTAAAGATAGTTGGGAGAAGACTAAATACACAAACTTGACCCTATTGCTCCATTTTGTGCCTTACAGAATTACATAGTGGATGAGGGTTAAAAAAAAAAACAACAACAAAAACACATGGCCATCAAATTCAACCTATGTTAAATGTAGACGACAGATATTTATCCTATATTTGATCAAGAGGAAGGCAAACACAAAACCCCAGTGACATCATCTAATGATATCTCATAAGGGGAAAAATTAATTCCTGCCTGACTCCAAATATTGGCAATCGGATTACTCCCTGGATCAACATCCTTCCCATGTTTACTTATTTGGTATATCCCTGTATATCTTTCCAATATGTCCAACTTTTTTTTTTTTTTTTTAAGATATTGTATCTGCCATCACAGTCTCCATGGGTAATGAATTCCACATTTTAACTGCCCTTAGTGTAAAGAACCCTTTCCTTTGTTGCTGGTGAAATCTCCTTTCCCCTAAGTTTAAAAAAACAAGGGATGCCCCCGAGTGCTTTGTACTGCCCGTGGGATGAATAGTTCTTTTGAAAGCTCCTTGTACTGTCCCCAAATATTTGTATATAGTTATCATATCCCCTCTTAGACGCCTCTTTTCTAATGTAAATAAATCCAATTTAGCTAGCCTCTCCTCATAAGTTAGAATGTCCATCCCCTTTACGTGTATTAATTTGGTGGCTCTTTTCTGCGCTCTCTCTAGTTCCATAATGTTTTTTCTAAGGAGTGGTGCCCAAAATTGTACTCCATATTCAAGGTGTGGTCTTACTAATGCTTTGTAAAGGGGCATAATTATGTTAACGTCACTTCCATCCATTGCCCGTTTAATGCATGATGAGATCGTGTTTGCCTTTGCAGCTACTGCACGACTTTGGGTACAATGCCTTTTTTTTGTCAGTCGAAACTACTATTCATCCCAGTTCCCCAGCACGCTGCCTTTGACAAAATATTTGACTCCACCCTTTCCTTCGCTTCTCACATTCATGCTGCTGATAAATATTGCCCATTTTCCCTCCGCAACATTTCCCCAATCTGCCCTATTCTAAAAATGATGTAACCGTCTCTTCTCCGGCCTTCCCTTCTCCAAACCGTCCGGAAACAAGTCGCCCATAGCAGTCTTCTCTCCCTGACCAGATGTTCCTCTCCTGCTCCTTCTCTGGACTCTACGCGTTTCGCTCACAGATACAAGCTTCGTCAGGAGTCCTCACAGAATGGACACCCTGTAAGCGCACAGTGTGGGGGAGTGTTTTTATTGTTTATAAATACTGGAGTTCAGATATTTTGCGTGATGGTGATTCCTTCTTTCTCCTCTTAAAGATCAGCCACACACATCGCTTATTACTGGATGCTGCCATCATATTCACCATTGATTGTGACATGCTTATTATACTCACTAATGTGAGTACAATGATTGAAGGTTCATTCCATTTCCTCACTCTAACCACAGCGATACTGTTCTATGGTCTCTCTTTCTTTGCCTTTTTTATATACCTTGCACCCCGCTCTCTCATGCTGTTGCATTGCTATGTGCGAGAGACTGGAAGACTGGTTCTTTTGAAGGGCGAGTGGGAGGCAGAGTATCTGATTTGTATATCTCTTGCATTTAATTTCACTTGTTCTGTGTTATTTTACACAGATCGCCAACATTGTTTTTGTTAAGGAGCATTCCCACGTACCACCACTGGGTGGCAGCATTACTCCATTTATGTTATATACCTAAAAACGATTGTCTAATCTTCCCACTGACCTGACTAAACATGATTTAAAAAAAACATCTTTGCCTGGGGCAAACCCAATATATCCTGGACTGGCAGGGTCGTCTCTGTTAACATGAACCTTCTCCTGAAGATCATGTATCTGTTTCGCTCCCGGGGCCTTCAAATATACTTAAAGATCTGCAGGTAAACATATCCCCATTTGTTGGAGATGGCAAACGTCCTAGGATAAAATAATCAACATTATACAGAGCCTCAGAGTGTGGTGGCCCGGCCCTCCCCAATAGGGCCAAATACTTTCAGGCCTCACAACTGGCTCAGCTTCTCCTCCTCTGGAACTCTCCCGAGGGCCCCAGGTGTTGGGTCGATAGAGGATTCAGACTACGAGCCAATATCCACCCCCTGCTGTGGCCGACACAGAATAGCAGCCAGCCTGCAACCAAACTACAGCAGCTCAAACACATTCTCGCTCTGTGGGATCGTCCGATGTCCCCTTTTAAAACCTATCCACCACCAGATCCGGCAATGATCACACGTCTTCATAACCCCGACTCCCGCCCCCCGGCCTCTCGGTACAAGCATTTACATCCTGGAAAGCCGCAGGCACTGCGAGTCCAGGACAATAAAGCCTTTCAACCAAATACAGAGAGACAAAAAAAATGACCCCAGTCCGAGCGATTCCGTTATTTGCAGGTCAGGAACTTCCAACGCTCCAGATGCGGTTCGACTCCAGGTTCCTGGAGAGGGGACTAACTCGGCTCTTTACCAACAACGCTTCAGCCCAATCTATAACCAGAAATGCACATACATGACAAAATGGGAGGAGGAAGTGGGCGACACGTTAGAGGATGAGGACTAGACGGACATACGCCCAGCGGCTTCTAAGAGCCCCATTTGCACCGCTGTCAGGGAAAACATACAAACTGTTGTCCTGTTCGTACCCGACAGCGGTCAGACTTCATGCCATTAATAGGTCATACTCGGCAGCCTGCTTCAGAGGGCGAGGGCAAAAGGGCTCTTATCCCACATCCGGTGGTCCAGAACAGACAGGCAGTCACCCTCTCCCCCATCTACTATTAAGACGTACTTTACTCTGTTTGCACGCCTACTGCCTAATCTGGGGTAATGTCTCTCCCAAATTAGAATGTCCCCTTTTTATTTTCTGATCCCCATTAAAACTGATAAATAAAAAGGTTTATAAAAAATAAATTAAAAAAAAAACCATCAAGAATCTCAACAGCAGAGAATTTCAAGTAGAGTTAAAAAATAGGCTTCATCTTACTCAAAAAACATTGGGACACGTTGAGATAACTATACAGAAATACTGTATACTGATTCCTAAGGGGAGGGGATAAGTACAGGCAGTCCTCGGTTATCCGACACAATGCGTTACTCAAAATGGCGTTGGATAGCGAAACGTTGTAAAGCGAAACACGTTTTCCCATAGGAACACTGTTTAAATGAAAGGTTCCGTTCCTGAAGGCATTTTTAATGCTAAAATACACAAAATAGTTTACGCAGACAATAAGATATGCAGCACACACAAATTATATAGTGCATATACTGTATTATATATATATATATATATATATATATATATATATATATATATATATATATAATATATTATATAGTATAATATAGTATAATATATATATTATATACACACAAACAACGTTGCAAAGCCTCGTAAGAGCGTTGGATAAGCCGTTATGGCGTTGTAAAAATGAACATAGGTATGCATTGCATAGCATTGGATAAGCCATTCGTTGTAAAGCGAAGCATTGTAAAACGAGGACTGCCTGTAATTGATTGTACTTTATTATTAACCGAGTGATGAGTGATTTTTCCCCTGAGTGCTGAAAACATGACGTTTATGGTGCTACCAATGTTCAAACCTCAATAATGATAATATTCTTAATATAACCTTAGGCCTCGGCCAGGCTCCCTGCTGGCGTGCTGAGGTACGCTGAGGCTCAGGGAAAGCGGGTGCTTTCCCTGGCCTTGCGGTTGCTTACCGCACGCGCCGTCAGGGGGCGGGCCGGGGGCGGGCGCGTCACTGGCCGGGGGCGGGCCAGTGACGTCACGGAGCTGGTTTGCCCTCATTGGGCAAACCGCTCACGTGACCGGCCTGTCTCGCCGGCAAGCGGGGGAATTGTAAATTCCCCTAAGACCTGCGCTTCCGCAAGCGCGCGGAAGCGCAGGTGAGCCCCTACTAAAGCCGCTCTAATTGCGGCTGTAGGGGCTCAGTGCTGAGCGGTGACGCGCGCTCCCGCCAGCAAGCAGGGAACATGGCCGAGGCCTTAGTCAAATCATGCGTTTGTGTTTTTCACTATAACATGTAGGAAAGAGGGTGAAAGAGGGTGAATTCGCAGAACACCATTCCAGCAAAAGTGGTAGTGGCAAATACACCCCTGAGGAAGTAGAGTGACATCTACGAAACGCGTAGGGCTAGTGGCATTGCCACTGTTGGACTGGCTTTGGACGTTTATGGTCATTTGACATTGGAGCCCAGCTTTCCCTTCAGCCTGTCAGCTGTCCCTTTAAGGCCACGGGTACTATCGCGCGCGGGTGCGCAGAGAGTTCCCGTTTGCTCCGGAGGAGGAAGTGAGGCGTGTGTCTACACGCGGTGCAGAGCTGTGGACCCCGCACACCAGCCTCCACGGCCGGAGCTGTTCCGGCTACCATCGCAGGGACGGTCTGGAGCTCAAGCCGCAACGGAGCAGAGACATCACCCGGCAGGGAGACCATCTGTATTTAGGACTTGTTCCTACCAATGCGAGTTTAAGCCTTGCTGTCTGTAAGTAGGGCTCCAATTTTTGTGTCTCAGATGACCTGCGGTACTCTGTATTTGCCAATGCCTGACTTGGCATAGTTCCTTTTAATAAATAGTTTTTAATTGTCGCTAGGACTCTTAATTGTTTTGTGTATATTAGTGCAGTACTGCTCACCCTACAGTGTTGCGCTATGATTTTTGTTTGTTTGTGGTTTTCTCTTTGCATGGTCTGTCGAGCAAGTGTGCGGATCCCTTGAGGAGTTCAGGACATTCAACTGACAATTTGGCGCCAGGTTTTTCTTTATTTTATAATTGTATACGTGTTTTAATGTTGTTTTCTTCAATATTGTAGACATTTCAGTCCATTTCTAAACAAAATTGAATACAGTGAGGATATGAGGTTACTTACCACCAACAGGAAATGAATCAATTTCACCCTTTACTGGCGTCAGACGATCCTCAGTGTATGGTTCTGCTTTCTCCGAATTAATATCCGACTTCTCCGGTACAACCGCTGAAAACCAGGCAATAAGAAAAGGAAAATCCATCATATAAAGCTGGGAGGGGGGGGTTCTTGTAATTTCACCTTCTCTGATATTGGTAAAATATAATACCCGTCATAAAGAAATGTTTTACTAGCCCTTCTGGTAGAAATTGACTAATAGATTTGAAGTTTAAAATCAGAGACAGAACATGAAACACAGACAGAGCTCAGTGCACATCCAGTGAAACTTATACACGGTACAGTGCCTAAATATATATGTACATGTAGCCCTTTTTGTGAATCCCTGCTTTAAAGGAACTACTGGTGTTGTGTATACCTGTGGCTTCAGGAGCTCTGAGCCTCCGCTGTTGGGGAGCCTGGGGTCATACCCTTACTTATCATGGTGCAGCGCCTCCACTTACCCAGGATCCCCATATTAGAGGATCTACCCTGAGCAAGAAACATAACAACGGTATTGTGCAACAGGCAACCTTTTACTCTTGATATTAACTAACAGAATCTTGCAGAGTATACATAACATGTATAAGACCCTTATACTCTACAAAACACAACGTAACATACAGTGGCTCGGCCACACCTTGCTAGGGATAATGTTCTGTACACAGGTGGCTCTGCCACTCTCCCAAGGAGTATGTCCTGTAACTAGTATCTGTATAGAATAGTATGATGGCACACTGGTGCCCCCAATTAGTTAGTGGGAGGCGGGATCAGCGCCTGATGACCGGTGTAGGTGCACTTGTTGACTAACGATACCTTCCGGTCACTACGGTGACCACACCAACTCACAAAGGGTCCCTAGTGTTGCTCCAGCCTTGCGCCGACACTCTGCTATGCTGTGCGGTCTGTTCTCCAGACCAAGATGGCGTCCGCAACTCCGCTGCTGAACCCGCACTAAAGGGATACGTCCCTAACTGCTACGGCCGTCCCTACAAAAGCGGCACCCTACGATGACAGGGGTAATGCTCCTCGGGGCTGGGGAATGTCTCTCACCTAAGCGGAAGGGTCACTGACCCTCCGCTCACGCACACGAGGTTCCGCCACCTTCCTCCTTCACCTCTCACTCGTGTCTCCCACCGCCCACACGCATCCTGTGTCTCCATCCAGAGTCTCGCACCCTATTGGTTCTCAGCCTCAGCTGACTCTCCCACAGTTCAGAGTTCAAAGTGCAATCCCCAAAGTCCCTCCAGATAGGTTGCCTTTCGCGCGCTTCCCTCGCGCATGCGCAGCCTGACTAATCACACAGTGACCTTACTGGCAAAAGAACAGTATGGCGCTTCCTTTATTAGTGACAGCGCGGAACCCTCATATATATGTATACACATCCTTACATACAGTATAGATATCTATTAAATAAAATGGTCTTTTAGTTTAACATTTTGGCCAAAGTGTTGTAAGCCCTTGAGCCCCTACACGGCAGACCACATCTCAAGGGTCCCTAACACTAATATAAATTCTTAATAACCTGTGCATAACCAGGAAGAATGATTTATAATAAATCTGTCAAAATTAGTTACATAGTTCTAAGTCTGATTGAAGCTTTTATTAACCTGTACATTACCAGGAAAAGCACTCTGCATTAGATTTGTCACAATCATACTGCAAGCAAGTTCCCCTGAGAGTGGGAGATGCAGTGGAGTGAGCTTTTAACCATTTAAATGTGGGAGGGGGTGAGCTTCAACTAGGTAGGAGGAGCCACTCTCCAAACAGCTAAGACCAGCTGAACAAGAATTGTAAAACATACAGGACACCCACAAGCTCACATTGAACCCCCAAAATAACCACAACATATATACAAGCATATAAGTTTCACTGGATGTGCACTGAGCTCTGTCTGTGTTTCATGTTCTGTCTCTGATTTTAAATATATATTGTCATGCTCAGTATATATACATATATACATATATACATATATACATATATACATATATACATATATACATATATACATATACACACATACATATACACATACACACATACATATACATATACACACATACACACATACATATATACATACATATACATACATATACATACATATACATACATACATATATATATACACATATATATATATACATACACACACACACACACACACACACACACACACACATATATATATGTTGTGGTTATTTTGGGGGTTCAATATGAGCTTGTGGGTATCCTGTATCTAATAGAGTTGAAGACATATCTTACCTGCTAGTGATTGTATAAAAACACAAGATGAATTAGTTTGGGTATTTTACTCATGCTACACCTGTGAGCACATGCCCTGTATACGGTTAATACACACAGCTATCTTTCCGATTCACTTTTCTCCATGCACGGACCCTCAAACAAACAATATCTCCCCTCAATCCGTCCCAACATACCATCAGCCATGAAGGGCAGACTTGTGAGCACGTGACATCTAGGCAACCAGGTGTTAACACACAGCTAACTAGCTGTCTCACCTTTCTCCTTCGCAAGTTAGTAAATATTTACCCGTACAATATATATTTAACCCGTTGACACACCGAAGGAATTATTAAATGTAGGTATGGAGCCTCTGTTATTCTAGCAAAGTGCGGTCAGGTGCAGGATAGTCCAATTTAGCCCCCTGATACTCTGCAGAAACCCCAAAATGCCCGTCAAGGTCAATTTCAAAGCTTTACGTTTATTATAGTGTCAGGACAGCCATATCTCAATCCCCTCATTTACAAAACCAGATGTCCTTATCTCTATATACCATCAATCCTGTAAACCGAAGGCCTGGTCAGGGTTTAACAGGCCATAAAAAATAATTGTTGTGTTTTTAAGACAATTTGTAACCAACGTTAAATCTCTCGTTGCCAGATTGATTAAAATACTTAATAGTTTCTGCCATATTCATTACAACTTCCATAACTGCAAAATAACCAGATATCCATTGCATGAAATTTCAGAGCCATCAAAATAACCAGAATACTCACTAAACAAGTGTGGGTCCATGCTAGCAGAGGACTGCGCTCCGCTGTCCATGCTGGCAGAGGGCTGCGCTCCGCTGTCCATGCCGGTAGCGGTCTGCGCTCCGCTGTCCATGCCGGTAGCGGGCTGTGCTCCGCTGTCCATGCCGGTAGCGGGCTGTGCTCCGCTGTCCATGCCGGTAGCGGGCTGTGCTCCGCTGTCCATGCCGGTAGCGGTCTGCGCTCCGCTGTCCATGCCGGTAGCGGTCTGCGCTCCGCTGTCCATGCCGGTAGCGGGCTGTGCTCCGCTGTCCATGCCGGTAGCGGGCTGTGCTCCGCTGTCCATGCCGGTAGCGGGGGTTTATATTTGTTGGGTGGCAGCTGTGCCTGTATAAAAGAAAAGGATATGTAATTATTATAAGTTGCCTTGGACAAATATACGGTGTGAAGATAGGGGCAATGGAGCATAATTCAAGCTCTCCTACGGACATCGTGGTACGAGACAAAGATTCAACGCCTGGATAACTGTGCTGGATGATCCACGTTCACCTACAGATACGCCGTTACCCTTTATATACATTGTAAGGGCACCGCACAGAATTCATTTACTGAATTACACCTCTTTGTGGCCTTTACTTTGTTTTTGTACAGCTGTGTGTCTTATATTAAATTGTCATACTTCATGGTCAATATTTCATGATATGGGACCTTTTTGATCTGTGAACTTTATGTTCAGTTACAATGTATTAAAGCTTGGATCACACTATGGGAGCTGGCACGTCTTTCTTTTTGTACTTGTAGATTTCCCCTCGACGGTGTCATTTGAGGCTGCAGCTGCTCCTTTTTGAAGTATGATATTCCCCTTTGAGTGCGTTTGAGACTGTTTCTCTTCATGTGGATTATAACTTTATATTTGTTGTTATATATTTACCATTTATATCCTACATTTCTCTAATTATCAGTTTATTTCCATTTGCCACTCAGTATTACCACTACCAGTCACTCTCACTTTCTAGCACTTGTTTGTATAGGAGTTAGCAGAATCTTTGTTTCTTTTTCACACACACACACACACACACACACACACACACACACACACACACACACACGTTTTGGGGCCTGAAAGACCAGGTGTACCCATTAAACAGAAAGTATTTTGTGTGGTAAATTGAGTAGTTTAGAGGATTTATATAAGCATTGCTTGCAAGTACTAACATCCAGCACAAGTAGAGGGATTACGGTGGGAGCTATTTGTATGTGCCAAATGTTGAAGGGTGTGTGTGTGTGTGGGGGGTGTGTGTGTGTGTGGGGGGTGTGTGTGTGGGGGGTGTGAGTGTGGGGGGTGTGAGGGGGGGGGGGTGTGTGTGTGTGTGTGGGGGGTGTGTGTGTGTGTGGGGGGGGTGTGTGTGTGTGTGGGGGGGGGTGTGTGTGTGTGGGGGGGGTGTGTGTGTGTGGGGGGGGTGTGTGTGTGTGGGGGGTGTGTGTGTGTGTGGGGGGGGGGGGGTGTGTGTGGGAGGGGGGGTGAGTGTGGGGGGGGGGGGGTGTGTGTGTGTGGGGGGGGGGGGGGTGTGGGGGGTGTGTGTGTGCGGGTGTGGGGGGTTTCCAGTCAGTCATTAGGGCTCTATGGGTTAATTCCTCAGTACATTGTGATGTCTCCTCAGTAAGATCTGGCCAAGCTTAGCGAGGGAACGTGGCTACAGCCCAGGCAAATAATAGCAGTTTGTGTGTTAAATTCATTAGGAACAACTAAAGGTGGTTCACTGGGTGAGAAGAGATGCCCGAGTTCTGGCTGCCTCCCGGCACTGGCCGCAGGGCGTGTACGTCGCCCCAGGGAGTCATCCTAAGCACCAAGTACTGTACCCCTGGGACTGGCAGACCCAGTGACATCCTGCTACTGTTAACCAGTTCTTAAATAACATTGGAGTAGAGTCATTCATCCTCTCACCGGGGTCTGAGTCCTGAACAAGAACCCCCTGCTTCCCTAATGTAGTTCAGCTCGGGAGACACCCTGCTTCAATAATATGTTATTAAAATAAAATAAGCGCCACGTGATCGCCTGTTAGAGGTGCGCAGGGAGAGCAACTGATTCTGCCGCCCTCTTACTGCGCGTCTCTTACAGACTGGTGATGCAGCTCGGTAGGATTCACACAGCGAGAGTCCCATTCAGAAGCAGGGATCCCTGTTGTGTTAATCCTGATCTGCAATTAGTATGGCCGCGGAAATTCTGCGAGCAGGCGGTGGCCACCTGCGGTTTCCTGTCCAACAAACCAACTGGCTGCACCTGTACATCACCAGTAATTGCAAATGAGAAAAATAACTGCGCTTTGAAAATATTTTCCAAGTCACATTAAACGCAGGGATAGATCCCTGTGACTCATGGATGCTGTTCAACCTGCAGCATCCATCCTGTGGGTGCAGGCTGGGTATAACAGCTGGGACCTGCAGTTCCCCTCTGTTGGTGCAGGCTCCCTCTGTGGGTGCAGGCTCCCTCTGTGGGTGCAGGCTGGGTATAGCTGGTACCTGCAGTTCCCCTCTGTGGGTGCAGGCTGGGTATAGCAGGACCTGCAGTTCCCCTCTGTGGGTGCAGGCTGGTTATAGCAGGACCTGCAGTTCCCCTCTGTGGGTGCAGGCTGGGTATAGCAGCTGGGACCTGCAGTTCCCCTCTGTGGGTGCAGGCTGGGTATAGCAGGACCTGCAGTTCCCCTCTGTGGGTGCAGGCTGGGTATAGCAGCTGGGACCTGCAATTCCCCTCTGTGGGTGCAGGCTGGGTATAGCAGGACCTGCAGTTCCCCTCTGTGGGTGCAGGCTGGGTATAGCAGGACCTGCAGTTCCCCTCTGTGGGTACAGGCTGGGTATAGCAGCTGGGATGTACATAATCAGACTGCACAACCCACCAGCACATAGACTATATAACCTTATACAAAGTCTGCGGGAGGGGGAAGAGGGGCGACACATGGGGAAGACATGGAGCCAGAGGAGTACACATGTGGGATATCAGGGGGAAAGTTGGGTGATTGTCCCTACCTTGGTCTCCAATACACAGCAGCAGCACGATGTGAGCTCTCAGAAGGGCTTTTCCAATAGTCCTGATTTCCCGGGAAGTGCAAACACTCTACTTCCAGGTCAAAGCACTGTCCTACTGCGCATAGGATCATGGGAGTTGTAGTTTTTATAGACTTGAATACAGATCAGGCGTCACATACACAGTATATATCCAACAGTAACATTTCCCAGTACCTCTGATAGGGAAAGCTAGTTTTCTTCTGCATGTAGATGTTTATACACCACTTGGTCTTTAAGATATTTCTGTTAAGCTACTTAAGTTCCTCCCTTTTCAGACAATGTTATATGAAGGAGGTGACCTGGATATTATTTATTTTGTATTTATGTAACAGGTGCCCCTCCCCCCCCCCCCTCTGGGAGATGTCACTGTTACCTGTACTCTCGTTGTGCTGTATCTGTGAGGCTTACAGGATTGCTGAGTATCCGCAGATAGTAGTGGGGAAGACAGGACAGGCTTTTGGATATAGAGCCCTCATCTCGTTCTGGGTGCAGCGCCTCCATTCCCAGCAGGCCCCATCAGAGCGGGGTGCAGTCCCTGCCGGGGTTGCCACCTTCGACTGACGGCCAACCTGTGTTGCACTGTGATGCCATGACAACGGGATGCTATGTAACGTCACGCGGCGTCAAGTTGCCATGAGAACGTGGCACCACATGACATTGTGACATCATGTAGCGTCTCATTGTCATGGCAACGGGCATCACGTGATGCTGTGATGCTGTTACATCACGTGATGTTCCAGTTGGCATGGCAACGCAGCGTCATCTGATGCCGCGCAGCCATATTGACAGTAGTTGCGGGGGGAGATGGCGGGAGACATTGCCCTTGCGGGCACTATTGCTGCGTTAATGGTATATGGAATTGTATATTACCTTACGTCATTTCTATTATTTATAACTAACGCTGATGACAATTGTTGCAAACAGAGTCGTCGCTGATCAATATTAATTTATTACAATGGTTTATCTCAGTTTACTTTGCTTGAGATAATTTAACAAAGACTCACACCTATGGAAAGACAAGATTGGTGTTGAGGCGACACCTAGGCCCATATTATTATATATGCCGTGAATTAAGAGCCAGTGGGAAGATGGCATCTCTCATGCTGTACTGTCACACTGAATGGAGGAGAGAGAGTAGCTGGAAGAAAGAAGAGGATGTTTATACTTGAGACTAAATTTAAGGAGAATAACAATCTCACAAAATGTAAAGTTTGTGGAAAGCATCTTGAATCACTAGCAGCGGCGGCGGCGGCGGCAACACATTGCCACAACTCAACATATACATATATATATATATATTCCTATAGGGAACCATGTGTATGGTTTTGAAGCTAAAGGTGGCACGGTGTGCTCATTTGCATGTAATTCCCCAGAATCCCTTGCTGCAGTGGAAGCGCTGTATGCTGGGCGATAAAGGTGAAAGGCGGGGTTGCAGACCTGTCTAAGACATGCAAATGAGCATTCAGTAATATTTCCATTTGCTATATGCTTTGCTGTGGAGGGTTTTTGTCACTTTTTTTACCCCCCATAACTTAACTAAGTGCAGTTATTTAATTTCCCTGGGCCTTGCCTCTGTCAGTCCTGTTAGTGGCCCATCCCCTGAATATCCACAGAGGATTCCTGCTGGCTGGAGGCACTGCATCCACTAAGAACAAGGTCATCTGTCCTTCCTGTCCTGTTTCTCCCCACACCACCGCGGAGCGCTCAGCCCTCCTGTTACCTTCAGGTCTGTAACAGAGTAGCAGAAAAGAGCATACCCCCTGGGACGGGAGCTTTGTGACAGGCTATAATAATACACCAAATAACTGGGTTGAACTGAAGGAGGCTTAGATATAATAAAGTATATTTATTCCTTAAATAGGTGAACACAGCAATATAGTACAGTAACAGGCAAGAAGTAACACTTACTTGGGGGTGGGGAATGAGAAGTATCAAGTAGCAATTCTCCAGCAATCAGGTAACAATCAAGATGGTATCAGAAGACAAAGGATATAGGGTTGACCACAGTTTATATATCTTTTCAACCCTATTCTTAACCTTGAGTACAGGCTATTGGATAGCAATTACCTGTAGCCAATCTTTAACGTGGGAACACATTTTAATCCATGCCCCCCCCAGCTAGTTAGCTCATAAGCACTAGGACCCTGAGGGTCTCATTTCTGTAGCCCCACATTTACATCAGGGATGCCAGCTAGTCTAGCAAAAGGGATATCTGGCAGGATGCCCCTTGTTCACAGGTGTAAAACCTGACACTCACAAACCACTCTAGTTTGAGGCGTCTCCGCCTTCAGGAAAACAGGGAAGGTGACAAAATCCTTTGAACAGTACTTAAGTCCTAGACATTGGGTCGCCTCTCTGACCATATGCTTCCTTGTATGCAAAGGAATTTCCTCTGGGTTTTATCCCTGCCTTGGGATACAGTATTACAGGTAAAATACAAACATATTAAAATATCCGGTTCCGTTAGGTCCAGCAGGTCCAAACTACCCAGATCTCATTGCCGGAACTGGGACACCATATGGTCCAAGTTTCAGCCCGCTACGACCTTCGGAACCGGAGTTACACAAATACCCCTTAAACCGTTTCCTATTTTAATACAAAAAACTCCGCTGTAAATTAAATCACGTTTTTTTACTAAATCCCCATTGAAAACAACGGGCTCCGCCGCCATAGACGTTCAATGGCAAACCGCCGCCGTTGGCGGCTATGGGAGTCCACCGCCATAGACTTTCAATGATGCATCGCCGCCTTTGAAGTCTATGGGGTTTCTCCGCCATAGCCGGTCAATGGAAATTGGCCGCCGTTGAAGTCTATGGGAGAATTCCCGAACTTTCAAGGGGGTCCATACTCCGTCGGGTTGGTCCAAGAGGGTCAAGGATGGCTCTGCAGCCATGCCGGAGCAGTGCCTACAGGTACCCCAAACCCTGGCCCTCAGGACCCTCCGGAACCGGAGGTATGGATTCATGGTTTGTAGCTTTTCGGACTTAGTCAAATTCCTGAGCTGTTTCTGCCGCCGCCATTGGAGCCTATGGCGCGACCCGCTCTCTCGGCACGACCCTTCTCGGGGGTCCAGGATTCGGGGACCCGGTGGTGGTCGAGTGGGGGGATGTCTAGGAACTAGAGGCAAAAAGAATTTTATTTCTGTGTGCCCTAGAACTGTAGATTCCCACGCCACTTAACGTTGAACTTGACTAATCAGTGATCAAAGCTCTTTTTCAGAAAAAGTATCCGCTTTGCGGTTTTGCGGTTTGGACGGCAGCCAACTCGTTCCTGGAAAGCGCCGTCGAGGAATCTCCATTGAAGTCAATGAGCCCATTGACTTACAATGGGAAACCGCTGCTCCTCCTCTCGGACGCCACCTGCTGGTCTTCGAGGGAAACAGGTCCAAAACAGCAAGATCCGCCATTGAAATGCATTGAGCTCTAATGGCGGCCTATGGGTCTCTGCAAAATGGTGCCTGAAAAGGCGGGAAAATTACACAAAGGGCTATAATCACTAAATAACTATTAACCCTTGCCCTCCCGGATGGATCCCAGTGTGTGTGTGTTGCAGACACTGATATAACAAGATATAACAATAAAGCATGGGGACGGGAATATACATTTTCATGCTATAACAAGGGTTAAACCACATTTCTGGACCGCAGCCCAGTTAACCCCTTGTCTCCCTGGTGAGGTCAGGGGATGGCCAAATGGGGTGCAACCCCTTTAATACCGGGCCACCCCCTTTCTCCCTCTACACCTCCCCTTCTTAATGGGTGACCTGTGGCCCACTGGCCCTAACATGGAGTGGGGCACTGCTGGCACCATTAATGAATTCAGTCTCAGAGGGATAGTCCTGGCGTGAAAGTCCATCAGCATTGCTGTTTTCACTGCCCTTTTTGTGCTGAATGGTAAATTCACATTCTTGTAAAGCTAAGCTCCATCTCAGCAACTTGGCATTCTCCCCTGATGCCCTCTGCAGCCAACTCAGGGGGTTGTGGTCTGTGATGACTGTGAAAGCCCTTCCATATACATAGGGCTGGAGCTTTTTGAGTGCCCACACAATGGCCAAGCACTCCTTCTCAATGGTGGCATATGCCACCTCCCTGGGGAGTAGTTTGCGACTGAGATACACCACCGGATGCTCTCTACCGTCGTCTCCCACCTGGCTCAGTACAGCTCCAATACCAAAGTCTGAGGCATCAGTTTGAATGAGAAAATGCTTGGTATAGTCTGGGGCAGCCAGTATGGGGGCTCCAGCAAGCGCAATTTTCAGTGGCTGGAAAGCAGTTTCACAGGCAGGAGTCCAGGTAATAAGCACAGGCAGTTGCTTCTTAGTCAGATCAGTCAGGGGTTTGGCCACGGCGCTGTACTGTGGGACAAATTTCCTATAGTACCCTGCGGTGCCCAAAAATGCCATGACCTGTTTCTTGGTTTTTGGAACAGGCCACTGAACTTTGGCTTCTACCTTGGCTGGCTCTGGTTTGAGGTGCCCTCCACCCACCCTGTGCCCTAAGTACAGGACCTCTGCCATCCCTACCATACACTTAGTGGGTTTCAAGGTAAGCCCAGCCTCCCTGATCCTATCCAGCACCGCAGCTACATGTCCTAAGTGGTATTCCCAGGAACTACTAAAGACAGCAATGTCATCTAAGTAAGCCCTGGCATAGCTCTGCATCCCTTCCAGTAACCTATTCACCAGGCGTTGGAAGGTAGCCGGGGCATTCTTCATCCCAAATGGCATCACTAAAAACTCATAGAGGCCACTTTGAGTGATGAATGCTGACTTCTCCCTAGCCTCCAGGGTCAGTGGGATTTGCCAATAGTCTTTGCTCAAATCCATGGTGGTCAGATACTTTGCCCCCGCGAGTTCATCTAGTAACTCATCCATGTGAGGCATGGGGTAAGCATCTGACACCGTCCCAGCGTTGAGCAACCGGTAGTCCACACAAAACTGGGTGGTCTTGTCCTTCTTAGGGACTAGGACTACCGGACTTGCCCAAGGGCTCTGGGATGGAGTAATTACCCCTAGGATCAGCATCTCCTCTATTTCCCTCTCCATATTTGTCTTGACCTCTGCTGACACTCTATAAGCGTGTTTATGCAGAGGTCACCCCCTTTCTCCCTCTACACTCCCACCCCCCCAATCTCACTTAGGGGTGGGGGTAGATGGGATACACATATATATATATGTATATATATACACGCACACGAAGCAGCAGCCAGCAGGAGGAGGAGGACAGCTAGAGAGGACGGAGTGAGACTCAGTGAGCAGCTTTGCCCCGCAATGGAGGACAGGACCAGGTGAGTCAGTGACCTGTACCTGACAGCAGTGGAGACTTGGACTTGACTTCCGAGTTGGGGGCACACTAGGGAGCGCTCGTGCGCGCGCACATCACACTCCACCACAGCCGTCCAATCCTCTGCCGCCCAGCTCCTGCATCATTGACGTGAGCGCCACTGCTCACTGCCGTCCAGACCACCCGCCCACCCGGAGATTTCAGGGACAAACCCATAGCCTTGAGAAGAGGATGCCAAACCCGAATACCCGAATACCCCAACACCCCCAATTCATTTAAAAAATACCCCAGCACATATAAAAAATACCCCAACACCCCCAATACATATAAAAAATACCCCAACACCCCCAATACATATATATAAAAATCAGACTTACCTTTGGGATGATTTCAGGTCAGACCGGTGGCTGCAGGGTGGAGGGTGGGGGGGGCGCGGCGTGCCTGTGGCTGCTAGTGGTGGCGGTGCTGCAGGGGGGATGATACTGAGGGAGGGGGCGGGGGGGTGGTACGGGGGTGTCTGTGGGTGACAGTGCTGCGGGGGGCCTGGCAGTTGCCGCCGGCCCCGCTGCAGGCACTCCACTTTGCTACTCCTGCGCATGCCGGTGTGCTGCGAGGGTGAGGCTGATGCTGGCCCGATGCTGCGGGGGGTGGGGTGGGGGGTGGAAGGGCCCGGTGGTAGTGGAGAGGGGGGTGGCGGTGCCCCGATGCTGCTACTGGTGGAAGGCGGGGTTGGCGGCTTTGGCCCGATGCTATGGGGAGGGGGTGTGGTGGGACGGCCCGTGGCAGTGTGGGGGGGGGGCGGGGATGGCGGTGCCCCAATGCTGCTGGTGGGGGGGTGTAGGTGCAGACACCTGTCTCCCGATGTTGATCCCTCTCACGCCGGCACGCCGGAACCTAACCCAGCCTACTTCCGGCGCTGCCAGCAGGGAAACCCGGCACCGGGTGCAGTGGGACGCCAGTACCCTTTGTCCCACCCCTGTTGGCAGCCCTGGACATTATAACAATCATCTGTTCCTTAGCAGGTCTTAAAATTAGGTAAATACAACCTCAGATGAACAACAACACATGACATATTACACTGTGTCATGATTTATTTAACAAAAATAAAGCCAAAATGGAGAAGCCTTGTGTGAAAAACTAAGTAAACCTTAGGATTCAATAGCTTGTAGAACCACCTTTAGCAGCAACAACATTAAGTAATCGTTTTCTGTTTGACTTAATCAGTCTCTCACATCGTTGTGGAGGAACTTTGGCCCACTCATCTTTACAACATTGCTTCAGTTCATTGAGGTTTGTAGGCATTTATTTATGCACAGCTCTCTTAAGGTCCCGCCACAGCATTTCAATCGGTTTGAGGTCTGGACATTGACTGGGCCATTGCAACACCTTGATTCTTTTCTTTTTCAGCCATTCTGTTGTAGATAAGCTTAGGATCATTGTCCTGTTGCATGACACAATTTCGGCCAAGCTTTAGCTGTCGGACAGATGGCCTCACATTTTACTCTAGAATACTTTGGTTTACAGAGGAGTACATGGTTGACTCAATGACTGCAAGGTTCCCAGGTCCTGTGGCTGCAAAAACAAGCCCAAATCATCACCCCTCCACCACCGTGATTGACAGTTGGTATGAGGTGTTTGAGCTGATATGCTGTGTTTGTTTTTCTGTGCATTATGGCCAAACATCTCCACTTTGATCTCGTCTGTCCAAAGGACATTGTTCCAGAAGTCTTGTGGTTTGTTCAGATGCAACTTTGCAAACCTAAGCCATGCTGCCATGTTCTTTTTAGAGAGAACAGGCTTTCTCCTGGCAACCCTTCTAAACAAACCATACTTGTTCAGGCTTTTTGTAATTGTACTGTCATGAACTTTAACATTTAACATGCTAACTGAGGCCTGTAGAATCTGAGATGTTACTCTTGTTTATTTTGCAATTTCTCTGAGCATTGCACGGTCTGACATTGGGGTGAATTTGCTGGGATGTCCACTCCTGGGAAGATTGGCAACTGTCTTGAATGTTTTCCACTTTTGAATAATCTTTCTCACTGTAGAATGATGGACTTTAAATTGTTTGGAATTGGCCTTATAACCCTTCCCAGATTGATGGGCAGCAGCAATTGCTTCTCTAAGATCATTGCTGATGTCTTTCCTCCTTGGCATTGTGTTAACACACACCTGAATGCTCTAGACCAGCAAACTGCTAAAACTTCGGCTTTTATAGAAGTGGTCACACTTGCTGATGATCAATTAATGAAGGGCATTTGATTGGCAGCACCTGTCTGCTACTTAGCATCTTAATTCCTATTTAAGAAATAAGGGTGAACAGTACTTAGTTTTTCACGTATAGCTTCTCCCTTTTTGCTTTATTTTTGTTAAATAAATCATGACACGGTGTAATATGTCAGGTGTTGTTGTTCATCTGCGGTTGTATTTACCTAATTTTTAGACCTGCTAAGGAACAGATGATTATTATTTTGTCCTGATATGTAAAACCATGGAATTCAAAGAGGGTTTACTTTCTTTTTCACATTACTATATAAATATATATATATATATGTGTGTGTATATATATATATATATATATATATATATATATATATATATATATATATATATATATATATATATATATATATATATATATACAGTATATATATCTGTGGTACAGGTGTTATAAATGCAAATTGTAATAATATCATATTTGTTATTTTAAAATATATCTAAAGTGACATTGAAATAATCTTATGACCTTTCTACTTCTGAATGTTTTCTGATCTGACCCCTTTGGAGAATTTGTATAAGAGCTCCGAATTACAATCTTCTTTGTAACATATTTCTTAAAAAGCTCCAGCCAGCCGACGTATTCAATTGTTCCCCCCAAAAATATTTTAACGTGGATATTTTGAGGCAGCTAAGCTTGTCTGGATGATTTGACAGTGATTTTTTTTTTTTGTAATAAAGAAGTTAATTTTTTCAACCACAGCTAGAACAGGAAATGCCCCCTCATGTCACCTCAGTCAACAATTAGAGACGGTTCCTTATATTATGTGATACAGCCATAGAAGCAGCAGGTAAGTCATTTAAGCTTCCAACTCCGTAATTATTATTGTTATTATTCAGTGTTATTTTTTTTTTAAAAGTGCCTAATTTTCAAATCTTTCTGTTACAAGAAAGTGGAATTGTATATATAAAAAAATAAAATAAAAAAAAGTAGCTGTACTGTGGGTGTTGAATATATATGTGGGGAGTTATATATATATATATATATATATATATATATATATATATATATATATATATATATATATATAACTCCCCACATATATATTCAACACCCACAGTACAGCTACTTTTTTTTATTTTATTTTTTTATATATACAATTATATATATATATATATATATATGGCAGTCTGCACTGGTCACTATTTTTTTTTTGCATTTAGTTTTTTTAATCTGACTCTTTCCAGAGCCGTTTTTTATTTTTAAAATCTGATGCTCCGTCCAGGCAGTATACACGATATAAAAGTGCGTCTCAAGCGCATATAACCACTCTCAAAGGAAATATATAAAGTGCACATGCACAGTGAAAAATAATCACATCTATTAAAGTGCAAGTGAGTAAAAAAACAAACACAAGACTTTCAAGAGGAACCGGTGCGGTTCCTTCAAAGGGGATTTTTTTAAAATCCCCCACAAAGAAATGGCAGTAGTCAGCGCGCAAACAGAATCCTCGTGAATGACACATATATATATGTGTCATTCACGAGGATTCTGTTTGCGCGCTGACTACTGTCTTTCTACTGCCATTTCTTTGTGTATATATATTGCACAAAGAAGAGAAAAGTATCATATATATATATATATATATAATTAGTGCTTGCTAGAATATAGCAAATGATAACAAGAAATGAATAATTGAGTCATTTAGAGTGTGTGCAGGTGAAAATCCACATACATGCTCAAAACATAAATCGTGATTTAGACAAAAAGAAATTGTGCAGAGTGATTGACAATTCAGATACAGTGAGTGAATGCAACTACTGTGAAAAAGTCCATGTGATAAACAAAGTTAAAATCAATATTTCGATGAAGGATATTAAGTGCGCTGTGACAGATCGCAGCTTCTGGGGGATGAACCACATCCACGGTGATCTATTTAGAAGAAAAGAAGAAAGAGGCGCATGCCACATACTGCAGCATAAATTTGTGTTGACATATAATATCACATTAAAAGGGATCATGATTGGCACGCACACACACACACACACACACACACACACACACACACACACACACACACACACACACACACACACACACACACACACACACACGCACACACACACACACACACACACACACACACGCACACACACACGCACACACACACACACACACACACACACACGTGTAGTTAGAACATGCACATTTGAGAGATATAAATGCTCACCAAAGTGGTGGTCATCTGTTGCAGTCTTGTATTATACCACAGGGAGGGCTGACATCCCGCTGGGTGGTCCGGAGTCTTATATCAATATATCAATATGGATCACTACCAGCACAGCACATGGTAGAAAAAATAATACAAGTATTTACTAAGTCCAACAAGCAAAGATTTAGACAGACATTTCAGTCCCTAGGGGGACCGTCTTCAGGCACCGAATATTTACATATTTAATGTGGCTACCTGAGGACCTGGAGGTAATGAAAAATGTGTTATTTTAGCACTACCAGTATTTTTTCTTTCAAAAGCAGGACATGCTCAGGGAGCAAGACACTAATATTATCTGAGTTCTGGAGGAGACTGCCGCTTTGAAGTCTCTTGTGTTTTTAACGAGTATTCACTAATACATGATTTACCTACGTAACCTCACGTTCCACTTCTGTTTTAATTCAGTGGGTGTCAGAAATGCACAGGAAGTCAGCCGCCGAGATTCTTTTGCGATGGCTCCGTCTCTCCATCCTACTGCCTGGTAAGAAAAGACAGACAGATGATCGACAGTGTTTGTACTCAGGTCAATTCCTTATAGGCTCAGAGATACTGACTAATTAACGTTTTTACTGAAAATGAGTACCGCTTTGCCTATAGCCCCTGTGGCAACAAAAAGAAGATTAAAGGGCGGAAGGTGGTAAATCTTGATAATTAACACAGTCCTTAAACAAAATAGACAGAGCGAATCCCAAACTCCTCTTATTGCTCTGTACAGTATACTCCTGTCTCAATAACGCTTCCATATCACTCTTCCTCTCCCCCATAAATGTCCATCTTCCTCTCCTCCCCACGTTACTCTCTCTTGTCCTATGTTACTCCGACTCATGTCACCCTCCCACCTTACTTCTGCCACTCTCACTCTAATGTCACTCAATTCTCTCTGTCACTCAACTCCCCCCACCCCTATGTCTCTTCGTCTCATCTTTTTCTCTTTCTCAGGGGCTTAAAAATACAAGAATAGTTTTTATGACAGGTCAAGACTCTCCTGTTTCTGTGTTGATCTAGAAAGGGAGCTTAACCTGGGGCTTTCACTGATGACCCAATGAAACAGAAATATGTATAGTTAGGAAGACAATACCCAGATCATGGGCTGTCAGCCTCAAAGAAAACCTTACATTCCTGAAATATCCCCTGTGAATCACAGAGAGAGGTGACAAACAGGTCACCCATTAGTTTGAGGGCTATTTTAAATATGGGATTCTGTGCCTGACAGTAATTTGCAAGAATAACAAATAGATATTTGTAGCTGTTGCGATTACAGAAATCATAACGTACCAAACACTTCACGATTAGGAAGGGCAAGAGACAGTCAAAAAAAAGTAATTTCTCCAACAAACACAAATAGGGTACATACAATTGGCTCAGTAAACAAACAAAAGGTTATTTTGCATGTGGGTCATGGAAAGCGTGCGAATACATGCAGATGAGCATAAATTCAGTAACTGAAATAACTCTACAAATGTCACTCCAAATCCGTTTATTAACTGTGAATCTGTAGGAGTTATTTATCTAGCAACATACAAATGTGGAATTCATTACCCATGGAGACTGTGATGGCAGATACAATAGATTTGTTCAAAAAAAGGTTGGACATCCTTTTAGAAAGGAAAGGTATACAGGGATGTACCAAATAAGTAAACATGGGAAGGATGTTGATCCAGGGAGTAATCTGATTGCCAATTCTTGGAGTCAGGAAGGAATTTATTTTCCCCTTATGAGATATCATTGGATGATATGTCACTGGGGGTTTGTTTGCCTTCCTCTGGATCAATAAACTGTAAATACAATACAGTATTAGGTTATAGGATAAAGTATCTGTCATTTAAATTTATCATAGGTTAAACTTGATGGGCGCATGTCTTTTTTCAACCTCATCTACTAAGTAACTATATAATACCACTGTGGCCTTAAATATGTAAGCAAGACCCAGAGACAATTAAGGCGACGGGTTCTCGAGTACATTGGGTCAGTTAGGAATTCACTAGATACACCTCTATCTGAACATGTACAGGAACATCATTCAGCTAATCCCAAAGTTCTATCCTTCCAAGGGACTGACCGTTTGACACCAACTACAAGAAGAGGAAACTGGGAGAAGCAGCTGCTTTAATGCAAAGCTAAATAGATCTTTAATTTAATCACTTTATCCCCTAACGGTCTAAACAAAGGATTCATGTTCTCCCCCTTCATAGGCTGATCTCATAGAGATTACAATGTAATATATAGTACTGGCAGTCCTCGTTTTACAATGCTTCGTTTTACAACGAATGGCTTATCCAACGCTATGCAATGTATACCTATGTTCATTTTTACAACGCCAAAATGGCTTATCCAACGCTCTTACGACGCTTTGCAAAGTTGTTTATGTGTATATAATATATATACACTGTATTATATAATATTATACTATATAATATATTATTATATTATATATTATGTTATATTATATATATAATACAGTATATACACTATATAATTTATGTGTGTGCTGCGTATCATATTGCCTGCGTAAATTTTTTGGTGTATTTTAGTATTAAAAATGCCTTCAGGAACAGAACCTTTCATTTAACCAGTGTTCCTATAGGGAAAACGTGTTTCGCTTTACAACGTTTCGCTATCCAACGCCATTTTGAGTAACGCATTGTGTCGGATAACCGAGGTCTGCCTGTACACATATTATAGCAGTATATATAACAGTATATAACGTGTGTGGGTATGCACTGTATATAACAGTATATTACACACACACATATACATACATACATACATACATAACACTATATAACGTGTAAGTCAGCAGTGTATGTAACAGTATATAATGTGTGGGTCAGCTATGTATATAACTATATATAATGTGTGTAGGTTAGCAGTGTACAGTATATAACAGTATATCACTTGTGTGGGTCAGCAGTGCATACAAGATTATATCACGTATTGGGGTCAGCAGTATAAATAACAGTATATTACATATGGTCATATCAATGTCAGAGAGCAGCATAAAGTCTTTCACTGTCAGGCTGCGTCCATGGTGACTGCAGCCGTGTGGAGGCGCGCTGAGGCTGAGGGAAAGCAGGTGCTTTCCCTGGCCTTGGTTCGCGTGCCGTCCGTGGGCGTGTCGGGGGGTGGGCCAGTGACGTCACGGAGCTGGTTCACCCTCATTGGGCGAACCGCTCATGTGACCGGCCCTGCGCTCCCGTGAGCGCTCAAACTAAAAATGTAATGAGACCTACGTTTCCGCACGCTGCGCGAGCCCCTGCTAAAGCTGCTCTCATTACGGCTGCAGGGGCTCACTGCCAAGCGTAAGCGCGCCTCAGCACGGGTCAGCGCCTAAGTGCTGACCATGCCCGAGGCCTCAGAGATACCAGCAACCTATTATTGCATGATTGCTGGAGACCTGTGGAGAGGAAAGTAGAGTGATTACGTCCCCAGTCCATTGTCTAGTTTTGCCATCCAGCACTGTACAGGAGACAGAGCTTCCTTCTCTACAGTTAGGATAAAACATTTGTATTGTACATACACTGTGTCACACTGTGAGCTATATAGAGGTCACTGGGGGAGTTCACTTCTCCCTACACTCAAAGTAACCCGAACAGTGGAGGCTCAAGTTCCTGTTTCCACCTAACACTTTGGCTCTTGTCCTCAGTTGGGACTTTGGAGCAGCTACCTCAGGAAGTTCACAAGAAGACTGGAGATTCACTTCTTCTTCCAGGACCAGGAAGAAACGAGAACCAAATCTTCAACGTAGAGTGGAGGCTGAACAAGGAACAGAAGGAAACGGTCCTTGTCATCTTCTCAGCTGAAGACGTGGTATACAGTGATGTAAATTACACTCTCCGCATCTACTTTGTCAAGCCAAACTTCTCCACCTGGTTACACAACCTCACTGTGCAGGAGGAGGGAACGTATACTCAACTCATCCGTCTGCTGAATGGAACGCAGCTGAAAACGAAGATGTTAGTTACTGTAACTAGTAAGTTTATCACTCCGTAATTCACTTACAGGAGGATACCAAATGTGTTGTCTTCAAGAGGCTCCCAACTTGCTTAATTTGCTCGATTGTCTCATGCCATACAGTGGTTAAGCTACAGACAAGGATTTGGGGTAGTAACATGCAAATGAGCATGTGTCTTTTTTTTAGCTTCCTGTGAACCATTTTGTACATGGATTGTCCCCTAGAGCTTTTGCCTGCTACTTTACACAGTTTGTAGAAATAAGTTTACGACAAGGATTAAAAAGTTGTCTCTGAATGGGTCCACTGAGTCTGCACTTCCTTGTCCCAGGCTGACCATTACAAACAGTTTAATGCAGCAGGCAAAGACTGTAAAGAAACATCCATGGTTAAAATGCGTAGGAAGCCAAATTCAGATACTGTAGTCCAAGTCTATATTTGCATGTCACTACCCAGAATGCTTGTCTGCACCTTAGCTACTGTGTGACATGTGACAGAGGGGTGAATGCAGTAGTTTTGGGGATGTGTGGAAGAGAAGTACAGTATACACACTCACAGGGCTCTATGGCATAGAACAGAGACATTTGAATAGCGTTGAGTGTTGAAATCTTTTGCTTGAACAATGTGAATAATTCACAGATGTCATCTCCTCTCAAACTGTAAATCCTGGATGATTTCTGCAGGCTCCATCTGGCCTTGAACTGAAACCACCAGCTCCTCCTCCTTCACCAGTACTATTCTCACATCAATCTTTGTGTGTAATCTTGCTAGCTCTGTTTTATTTATCTACGGTAACTACATACAGTACATGCATGATACATGTTAAGGCTGAGATGCCTTAAACCCCAAGCGTACCTACATTATTTGGCTGCCAAAGTGTTAAAAAATAGTGGTACTGAGTCTGATTTAAAGAAATACTAAATGGTCTGAATAATAATATATCCTTATACTTGAAAAGTAGTGGCACTACAGGACTGTAAACACAAAAAGACAGGCTGAAGGAGTAGGTCGGTGGTGGTAAGGACACTGCCTCTGAAATGGAAAACCCAGTTTGAATCCCAGTGGGAAGCCAATGATCTAATAGGTTCTGAGGTTTTATACAGGAAAAAGGGCAAAGTAGGGAGTGGGAAAGTGGTTATTTTGTGCTGTCAACTTCCATGTTTCTGTAATGCTCACGGTATCAACTTATCAATGAGCATTCATATCAAGACGAGAAGACTGGGGAACTTCTTGAGTACACGAAACATTTTCTGGACCTTCATGCTGGGGAAAAGATTCAGCATGGAGATCCAGACAATTTTTGCTCCGGAGAAGATGATGAAAGAGCATGAAATAGTCGAAATAATCATTGAGTAGGAGAATTAGCTGGAAGACCACATGCTGTGAGATAGTCTTAGGCCCGGGCCATAGAGGTGTGGGGAGAGCAGAGGCGCGCTAACGCTGAGGCTCGCCTGCATCAGTCAGCGCGATTGCATGGACTGGCAGGCGAGCCAGCGTGCGCGAAGGGAGCCGGGGGGAGGTGGTTGGAGGCGGGGCAGTGACGTCGCTGGGCCAATAGCCCGCGACGCACTGACGTCAATGTCACGGTGCCGACGTCACGGCGCCGTGACGTTGACGCTGGTGTGCTGTGATTGGAGGTTTTCAGCCGACAGCGCGCTGAAAAACAGCTTGGCGCTCGGCTGAAACCTCCAACTCGTCAGCACGCCTGCGGACGCTCGCGTGAGCCCCCTCTCAAGGCATCCTCATTGAGGATGCAGGGGCTCAGCGCGGAGCGTCCGCACGCCTCAGCACGGCCTGTCCATCTATGGACACGGCCTTACAGTCGTCCAAAGTGACAGTCAAAGTGACATTGGCCTGTACCAGAGAACTCCTTCATCAAAGAGGAACGGCATTCTACACAGATTGCTAAATGACATTCAAGACCAAGATATCTTAAGAGCACATACTGTACCTCTCCGGGTCATCAAACACAAAGTACATTTCTTTGTGGAGCAATGTCTCACCGCACATACTGTGCTGAATCTTCATAAGCCAAACTTCATTATCTCAACAGTCCCAGCTCTCTTCTAATGGTCGGACAACATTTGGAACTGGGATCTGGATACTGCTGTTGTTTTTATCATGAAATGTAGTAAAAGAAAAAGTTAAACCACCAACAAAGATGGAATTTGACAATCTCACTGCCACCCCTTTGTAGTGAGCCAATAAATACACTGTAACTAAATGTATATTGTAATTGTGAAGCAGTTTATGAAAGCGCTATGTGAAATAATGTTAGTATAGTTATACGGAGCAATTAAAGGCATTAGGAAATAGTTAACCAGCAAATCCAAGGTGGGGTAACAGCAGGCAATGCATGTGGTGAAGGGGTTAAGATGATGTGTGTTTTCCGATAGTGTTAGGAAATAGAAACAAGTGGTCGTAAAGATGGTGTACAGGAAATAGTGGTTATATACATACTTCTACATACTCTGCATTCTCGCAAGGGCTGTGTATCAAGGGAAGCAGGGTCCTGCTTTGCGTTAAAAAGTACATTTACATTTATCAGAGTCTCCCAGCTGAGAATCTAGGGAGAAAATGGAGCCAAAAGGACTGTACCGGATTTATCAAAGTAAAGCAATCAATGAGGGGCTGCGTTAAAGTTTTAGCGCAACAGAGGAAAGAACGTATCTTTGCAATGTTACAGAGGACAAAACGACAGGTTTTAGCTACATTGTGCCTGTGAGAGGAGAATGTGTGGAGTCAAATGTGACCCCTAGGCAGTGTGCTTGTGATACGGGGTGTATCATAGTGCTGCCAACAGCAATGTAGAAGGTGGCAGTAAGGCCAGGCTTGGGAGGACGTTTGAGGACCTTCGTCTTTGACATTTTAAGTTTGAGTCGGCGGAAGGGCCATCCAGGATGATATAGCGGAGAGACATTTACAGACTTTGACCTGAACAGCAGGTGTAAGGTCAGGGGTTGAAAAGTACATTTGTGTGTCGTCAGCATAGAGGTGATATTTGAACCCACGAGATGTGATAAGGTCACCTCTATAGTGTATTCTCCACAGAGAGATTGAAAGAGGAGGAGGTGTTAGCAAACAAGACACTGAAAGTACGATGGGACAGGTAAGAGGAAACCAGGATAGAATGGCAAGTGGTAGAGGGATAAGAAGTGATCAGTAGCGACACATCCTCCTCTGTGACAGCGGAAAAAGAGTCAAAGAAGGCTGGAGGACAGTTACAAAGGGGTGCAGAATGCGAGGAGGATATAAAGGGGGCGTCTTGATGTATGGAATCCACCTTTGTCTTGAAATAGACCGCAAAGTCCTGAGGTGAAATGCAGGAAGAAAAATGGGTAACAGACAGTGGACAGAGTAGAGAGTCAAAGACAGAAAAGAGTTGGCGTGGGTTAGAATTGTGCATGTTGATTAGTGATGAAAAGTAGGAGAGTGGGGGGGGGGGGGCAGAGTAAAATGGATAACATAAATTTGTAGTGAAGGAGGTCTGTGAGAGTATGAGATTTCCACCAGAGGCACTCAGAGACACTAGTGCTGGAACGCAGAATGCCTGTGTAACAGTTTAGCCAGGGTCTCGGGTTAGGCTGCGGCCACAGTACCTGCGCTACATGCGCGTCAGCGAGGCTGGCGGCGCGTGCAGCCGATTCCCCTGGTCTGCAGGGAGCTGCAGACCAAAAGACAGGGGGGCGTGACAGGGGAGGGACGGGGGCGCGGCCGTGACATCACCCGGCAGGTTCTCCCTCATTGGCTGAATCGGCGGGGGACGTGGCTTAGCGCTCCGTCGCGACTCCTGATCACAATTCTCTTGCGAGCAGGAGTCACTGTCGGCAGAGCGCAGCGCCCCCCCCCCCCCCACGCAGAGGGCCCGTTTCCATTGTGCAGCGGCTATTGTCCTTGCAGCGTCCCCAACAGCGGGCGCTGCAGTAGCCAGCGGGGACCTGGCCTTAGAAGGGCGAGAACAGCAGAGATAAAGAGGAGAATGTAGATCAAGAGAGGAGGTTAGGGCAGAGTTGTAGTTCCTGACCAGGTTGTCAGAGTCTGGAGCAGAGGAGTGAAAAGTGGAATCTAAAACTGGTAGGTTCATAGAGTGCAGCTCTCTGTAGAAATTAGGTGTAGATGGAGGTGGAGAAGGGGAGAAGCGAGAGAGAGAAAATGAGATGAGATGATGCTCAGAGAGCGGAAAGAGGGAAATGGAGAAATTAGAGAGAGAAACCAGGTCTAGGTAGTGGCCATCTTTGTGGGTGCTGGCTGCAGTCCATTAGTGAAGGCCAAAAGAAGAAGGGAGGTTGACAGGAGATGGATATGAGGTTAGAGGGGTTGTTACCAGGATGAGTAGATGTTGTATGTGGGAGGCGAGGACAAGAGCATGTAGAAATAAGGCAGGGGCCAGGATTGGGAGAGATATTCACAGAAGCACGGAAAGAAAGAGAATGTGTGAAGATGATTTGTAGGGGTGTGTTTAAGTGCAGGAGATATAGCTGTGTAATGTTACAGGGCGCAGATAGGAAAGTATTCATGTCAATTGAGAAGTGGAGATGGAAGGAAATAAATATTAATGGAGTTTAGAGACATAGAGGACTATTCAGTTAGCTGCGATAAGCTGGCTGCCATATCGATCGGATTGGCATGTTCGTACCTCACGGTCTGACATTTGTGTTTTCACGGTATTCAGGAAGATTTGTCGCAAGCCAGATACCGTTTGGTAGGAAAATGCCAATACTGATCGACTTAGCAGTTTCTTTTTCTAAGATCTATCCATACGATCTGCCTGTAGCCTGTAAGCTTGGGGAGCGCTCAAAATAATGTGAATTAAGTGAAAAATAAGTGCAAAATGATTATCAGCACTAATGTAAAATTTAAATAAAAATAAAATAAAGTGATTGAATGACAAAGATAATAAACCATATACTGCTTGGTTTGTTTCTTCTTTAAAGTAGCTACAAGGAGCTTAGTTCTTCCTCCACGGATCATAGGAAAAGAAGAAAAACGGATCCAATAGTGTAGATTATAAAACTTATATTGGTACAAACAATAAAGCTTTAAATGTTAAACTCACATTTTAAGCCTATAAACAGGCGATGTATGGGTTTCTTTAGGTTTCTTTTATGTGTCCCTCAGATCTAGATATTAGTGCATTTGCCCATAAAAAATAAAACATTAGCCAGCCAGCATATAGTAAATAAAAGTTGTACTTACCCCAGGCAGGATAATGGCCAGTAACCCCTTAATTACCTTAGCAGGTATTAACCGCTATGGTAATTAAGGGATTAACCACCCCCTTTCCCCCTGCTACCAACCCTGAAGGCCTAACCACCCTCCCGGGGCAACTACTCCCATTCCCCCACATACAAATAGGAAAAAGCACTAGTAGCTTACTCAGGAACTAGCCGTGTAGGTTGAAATTGTTCCTTTCTTCTCTTATATACCCAGTCCTGACTAATATATTGCCCTTAATTAATCAGGTGGTGTGCTACAATGCACCTGATGATAAAAAAAGAATTGAGGGACAAGCATTAAATCCTTCTTTCTTGTTGAATATATATTCATATAAAGGACAAAGGATATTAAATGGTATCGGACAAATTCATTATTGACAAATCCAGTACAATAAAATATAATATAATTAGAGCAGACAGTTGTAAAAAGAAATTAATTTGAGATGAAGAAAGTCTTTAGGATTAAAGGCAGATAAAAGGCACTGATTCAATAAATGTAAGAATATAAATGTAAGGTACATTATATTCAATTAGCACGCGTTCAATGTCACTCATATTACAGTAATTAATGGACTGTGTATTGTGGCAACAATAGGAATATGCCACAGGTTAGTTAGAAGACATTGTCTGTATAACAAATACTGTATGAAGTACAGACATACTGTCTGTATGAAGAAATACTGCATACAGTATGACCTCGCAAAGTCATTTGATTTGATTGCAAACGCTAAAAAGTGGGCCTCAGGAAAAAGGGAAACTAAGTATTTAGTCTACTTGTTGGGGAATGGGCAAGAACCCTACAGTAAAGCCAAATTATTAAGACTAAAACCTAGGACAGGTCTTCCCTGGTCCTAGCCAGCTATTTTTGCCAATGTATACCCTACTTCTCTACACCGACTGCCCCTCTGATGGAACTGACTAAAAAAAAAAAACACTACAAATGTGGTTTGAATGGAACACTGTCAGAGGACTTTCAAGGAAGTCAAACGAAATGCTGGACCGGTTCAAATTAGACAGGTTGGGTGCATGGTTTGAAGGGCCATCGTCAAAAAATAGGATGAGTGAGCATTGGAAACAGTTTTTGACAAACACCCAATTTATCAATAGGAAAATCTGGGAGGAAATACTAGAAACTAATATATAAGGGAATCAAGGACTCAACAGGATAAAATGTTTAAGTGAAAGGAACTAGAGTGATACGTCGATACAGTTAGAGTGACTTTGAGTTAAAGTTAGGATTTAGAATAGTTTTTTTTAATTATTTATTTTTATTAGGTTTATTGTCTATGTCTGTTGTATGTGGAGTTGGGCCAATCTCCTATATAGCAGTGCTAAGGTAATTTGTATCTTCTGAAGGAGGAAATAGGGCCGAAAGAAAAAGGGTAGGAAATGAAAGATCACAACCAGGTATGAAGCATTTTCAAGATCGGAAGCTAAGTATAGACATAGAGCTGGGTGCGACAGTCATGGCTATAAATTATACTAAGTGTATTGTATAACCAAAAGCTGTATAAGTAACACATGTACCAATATAAGATATGATTAATGCTGTAATGTGAAAGATGATATTTTATGTATGTGTGTGTTCGGAATAAATAAAGTTTAAAAAAAATTCTAGTCATTTGGACGTTTCTTTTTGGAGGTTAATATTAAGAGCCTCGGACTTGTTTTATTTGTTGAAGTATGTCAGATCAGAAAATAGGCTCGGCAGGGAGATTTAAGGCCTAGATATTGTAAGGACAATATCATGGGAAACGAGTGCTAGTTTAAAATTTTGGTCACCAATTTGTATACCGACGATTTTTGCATTGTTTCTAATTTGTTTGCCAGTGGTTCTATACAGAGGGCAAATATAAGTGGTGAGTGCCACTCTTAATTTTTATTTGTTTGGAAGGGACGCCTTGGAATATCCCCTTGGCAGTGTGATCTTTATATAGGGACATTATAGTTCTGAGAAACGGACCCCAAAACCAAACGCCTCTAGAGTTTCGTTCATATAGGTCCAATCTATACGATCAAAAGCCTTTTCTGCATCGAGTCTGAGCAGAATTGAGGGGACATTTGATTCACGGGTTTATGCTGTTGTGGCCACTATGCTCCTGACCTCATTCGCTACCTGGCAACCCAGAATAAACCCAACCTGGTCACCATGAATAAGGGGGGGAAGATTTGATATGCGCCTGTTGGCAAGTATTTTTGAGAATATTTTGATGTCCGAAATAATTAATTAGCGAAATTGGGCGATAGCTCCCACAGTTCCTAGGGTCCTTCTCTTCTTTGTGGATCAGAGATTGAGGCCTGTAACATATTTGGGTTGAAAGGAGTCCTCCTGGATTGAGTTGAGGGACTAACTTTTTTGATAGTAATGCTACTTTTGTTCCATGCAACACGTTTTTAGGTGATTATTTCCACCCAATTCTCTTGTTTTCAGCTGGGCTGATGGTGGATTCTCCCAATGAAGTTCACATGAAGGTTGGTGACTCTCTATTACTTCTGGGAAAAGATATTAATGAGTCTTCCATCCTTAATGCTGAATGGATGCTGAAAAGAGAAGGCGAAAAATCCTCCATAGCCGTTTTTTCTCAGAACTTCAACCCCTCCACCATGAAAAACTTTTCCGGGCGTGTTTCCTTTTTCAATGGAAACTTCTCCATCTGGATCCACAACCTGACCGTTGATGACGGTGGAAAATATGTACAAGATGTTCGTCTTATGAATGGCAAAAAGTCAAGTCATGAGTTGTTGCTCACCGTGTCCAGTAAGTTTGAGATCTTCATTTCAAGTGCACATCCTTGCAGGTTTCAGAGATGAGTGATTTACCCAGAACTCGTTAAAACCTTTTAGGAAATATGTTTACATTCACCAAAGCTTAATTCATATTCTGTTCTTCTTGTTCAATATTAATACATTTTTGCTACATTATCAAATTTCAAATGTTGGCAAAATATTTCCATACTTAAAGGTAAAATGAAAACGCCCTCATTCTCAATCCCCCTCCCAAATAGATGTTGTTGTTTGGTGATTCGTGGCAAACTTTACCATTATCGTAACTTATATGATCACAGTTTTGGGGTGCAAATTACAGAGTAATACGGTGTGTGTAAAGAGAAACAAATAAAGCTAAATATTTGATAAGTACAATTATTGGTTAAACACCTTTGGCTATGGATGAACCCACTGCCAAAGGTCCTTTCTGAAGGCGAGAAAAGTGGAGGAGAAGGAAGAGGAGGGGTGGAACAGTCCCATGTAGGACAAAGTGAACGAATGAAAGTAAAATGCATAATTTATTATTATTATGGTTTGTTTGTAAAGTGCCCCCATATTCCGCAGCGCGATATAATGGGGCGTAGGGTTGAGAGGTTTCCGGTTTTGAACCAGACAGCCTGGTATTTTGCCCCTGCATCCGGTATAAAATGAAAGGTAATACCGGACATGTATGTGTCTTTACTTACTGAGCCACTCCTTCTCCCATGAAGAGATGTCATGTCTGATGGACTTAAACGTGTCTGTGAATTGGTTAAAACTAGGTGATTATGTCAGTACCTTACAGCAGGGGTGCGCAAACTGGGGGCCTCCGCACACACGCCGACCGGCCGCCTCTCGTCTCCTGCACCAGAGTGCAGGAAACGCTATAGGGATGGCGACTGCTGACGTCATGTGGTCATGTCGCCACCACTGTAGCCCCTACTAAATCCGCAGCCTTAGGCATAGCACGGAGACAGAGCAGGATGGCCGGGAGGAGCGTGCCCCAGTGGTCTGACCCGGAAGACTTTCTTACGTCTGGTGTCTATGCTGCTACAGCGCGCTGCTTCCCTGCCGCCCTGCTCTGCCTCCGTGCAACTCCACTGCCGGTTGCTCCTCTGCTTAACTCTGGCGGCTTTCCGCCGCCGTTATCATCTCCCATTGCCCGCCACTGTCACCACCCTGTACCCCAGGTAGACATGGAGGAGGGGGAGAGAGCTGGAGGAAGTGGAGGAGGAGAGGGAGAGAGCTGGAGAAGGAGAGAGCTGGAGGGGGAAAGTTGGAGGAGGAGTAGGAGGGGGGAGAAAGCTGAGGAGGAGAAATGAGAAGGATGAAGAGGAGGGGGAGAGGAGATGAGGAGGGGAGAGAGGAGATGAGGAGGGGAGAGAGGAGATAAGGAGGGGAGAGAGGATCAGGGAGAGGATGGGGAGGGAGAAAAAAAATTGCAGTCGGTATTATCTTATACTACTATGCTGATTTATTTAAAAACAAACCTATAACTTTTGTCATATTTTACTGTTTTAAAAACGTTATACCGATTAATAAAAAAAAGTCATGTGATTTGAATTACATCAGGCAGGGAAGGCCGACTAATCTCACGGATGAATAGGGGACTCGGAGTAAAAAGTTTGCTCACCCCCCCTGCCGTACAGTAATATTATTGTTCAGACCTCACCTAGAATCCGTGACGCAGTAGTTGATATAGCCTGCTGTTCTCTTTCTCAATGCTTAATGCTCCTTTTGCTGTTTTGTGCCTTGCAGTGCCTGTCTCCAATGTCACTGTGTCATCGAGCTGCTCCTTTCCTCGTGCAGGGGGAAATGTCACCCTAAGCTGTGACAAGATGCAGGGGACTGCAGTGACCTACACATGGCACTTGTGTCAGAAGCCACTGATGGAGGGTGAACGCATCATACTGTCCCCAGATAATGCCTCCCTCACCCTAACTAACCTCCAGGAGTTTGATGTTGGCATCTACCGGTGCCTGGCACGAACCAGAGTCAATGAGGAGCATAAAGACTTTGCACTGCAGCTGTGCCAAGCAGGTAGGACATGTGCCACACTCTGACTGTGCCAACTCCCTCAACTCTCCTTCCAGGAGAATACAAAGTGAAGGGTTGAAGAAAGTTGGGGTAAGAGGAGTGCAGAACATTGATAATCCACAAAGTGTTTGTATAAACATCAGGGACCTCCTGAAATATATGAACTCCCTATAGTGCCAGTGGGGACCAGCAACGTGGTACAGTAGGGGCTCTGGGACTGAACGTTTTAACTGAGACTCCCACATTACATGTTACTGTCCCCTGTCTGTCTTTCTGTCTCTGTTACCTCTGCTTTCTCTCAAAGTGATTATTACTTGTCACTGTCCCTGCCCTTATGTCCCTTTCCACCTACAGTAAGTGCAGCCTTCTGCTCCAAATAAACCAGTAATAGATTTTGCAATGCATCAACAGACGTGTAAAAATGTATCCTCAATGCCAGTCTGCTGGGAAAGCATCAGAAACACAGGAAGAAGCAGATTTAGTAGAGCTGTGATTTCTAACTCTTCCCTTTATCTCTTTTTAACTTCTCCTAGAACGCCACTACAGGTCATGGGATTACTATGGGTATTTTGGGTACCCCGGATACCTCGGATATTTTCTGATCATTCTGTTTGTCTGCAAGAAGACAAGAAAAGTGAAAAAACGTAACAGTAAGAGAGGTATATTTATCACTACTTCCCTCCAATCACCACAATGTCTATAAAATCTATCATATTCTCATCTTCTCCCAATTATCCTCAGCCATTCCCATTCTCTCCTTTATTTGATTGGTAATCAAGATAAACAGCCTCACCACCACTTTAATTGCTGTTTAATCATTCTGGATCAGTTTAAGCTTCTACCTAACTTATGATAGACTATTTATAGTTGAACAAGGTGAAACTGTCTTGCGCTTCGGTAGTTGGTCTCTGCACCTAAAAGGTGTCAATAGAGTCACTAGGGGATGTGGAATGAGGGTGCAATGAGTGACCTCTACTGTGACCGGAGTTGGAGGGGAAAACCCTTACCTATGTAGAAGCTCCGGTCTGGGTCCTGCTCTCGTCTACTCCTGGAAATACCGCTTGCAGCCTTCTATGGAGATGAATAGCAAGAAAGAAGAACCGGCGCAACTGCGCATGACAAAGATCCAAGCTACTTCCGGATGAATTCACAAAACTTTATTGGCACATGACACACAAGGCTACACCACGATCTCCCCCTCAACGCGTTTCACTCTATAGAACAGCGCTTCGTCTTGGAGTGGGGAGACGTGGTCTAAGCCTGAACATTTAGCTTAAATGTTCAGGCTTAGACCACGTCTCCCCACTCCAAGACGAAAGCGCTGTTCTATAGCGTTGAGGGGGAGATTGTGGTGTTGCCTTGTGTGTCATGTGCCAATAAAGTTTTGTGAATTCATCCGGAAGTAGCTTGGATCTTTGTCATGCGCAGTTGCGCCGGATCTTCTTTCTTGCTATTTATAGTTGCAGGGGTCAAAATAAGGAATGACAGTGACATGTTGAAGGATTTAACACTTTTGCCCCTCAGGAAGCAAAGCAGTTCGAATCTTGGTGATTGATATGATGGTAGGGGTAGATTTAGCTGTTTTTAAAGGTTATGCCTGCCATTACCCCTACCTATCAATTATATGATGTATTTATTTATGTATGTACAGTTTATTGTAGCAGTCCATATATGTTCTTCTTAAAGGATGTAAAACATTAATGTACATTAATGTACAGCTCGGTTCAAGAATGGGGACCTGTAGGGGTTAACTCTCTCTTCCAAACTGAGCTGTAATCACATCAGTTTGGGATAGTAGGCCTGCACACTGTGAAGGGATTAGGCCCATTGTTGAGGAACCACCTGCTGAGTGACTTGCTCCATCTGAAAGCTGTAAGACCTGTGGCTGTATCTCTATGGTTTGTCGGTGGAAGGGGATTGTATCAGCACTGACCCCATTCAACCCCATTTCTCTCATCAACCGGGTCCAGGACCATGTGCAGAGACCAGGAATATTGTTCCAACCAAGACTAACTGCCATCTCCCTGATTTGGACAGGGGTATAAATACTCCTTCTCTGTAGCCTCAAGAGTCATGCTGGAGTGGATATTCTTGGTGAAGGCTGTGTGATGACAGGGGACTGGCAGAGCCTCTGTAAAGGAAGAGCTCACAGGGAGTCTGCATAAAGGAACTGAGGAGACCCAATGCAGGGGTCTGGAGCATCCAGTGGAGCTGTGTGTTGTGTGGTCTGTGTGCAGCATTGTCCGGCGCTGTTTGGAGTGAAGCAACGGTCGTGAATTTAAAACTGCTAGCCAGCGGAGAACAAGGCAGTGCTGCCCATACTACAGAGAACAGCGTTGCAAGTTGGGAACGTGTATCAGGGTAAGCTTCCAGACGGAGGTCCCCACATCTAGGACTTTAGTTTGATTGTCCAGTTAGCACAGTTGGGCGAGTTTGTATGCATGTTTTATGTACTGGAAGTTTGTGGAAACTTTTTCCAATAAATTCACTTTTGTTCAACTCTGCAGTTCTGTCTAGTATATTGATCCCTAGTGTAAATTGTCCTGGTCTCCTGTGACAGGCTTTTTTTCTGGTGGCAGCGGTGGGATCGCTAGGCTCAGCACCGATATTCTTCTGGGAATATATGTCCTGAGTACAGTCTCAATTTTGAAGACTACAGAACTCTGAATTACAAACGCTCCACTGCTCGGACACACACCGCATCCCATTCCCTGTAGTTTAGTCGACGTATGGATGAGACTACACAGATATCGACTAAGTATCAGTCCTGGACCAAGGACAGGATCGCACTCAGATGTGAGGTGTATGGAATAACCTCTGAGAACCGTGACAAGAAACAGTTGCTCACCGACCAGGCGCTCTGTGGTGGGAGCAGAGGTCTTGGGCAGCTGTGAGACGGTTGCCAACCCTTCCGGACTACGAGAATTGTCCACCAGCTTTAGTGATGAGGCGGTGGAGGCTCCAGCGGTGCTACCCACAGTTCAGGTTACCTGTTGTTGTTATTGACACCTTGAAGTACTATGAAGTAATTATTTAAAGTTCATTTGTAAACATGGTGAGCTAAGACTTGAAAGGGGTTTGTTTTCCTCTGGCTGCACTCTTCTGTAGGAGTTTGTGCGTGCAAAGCTCACCTCTCCTCCCTCCTAAACTCTATCAGTTCTAACAGACAGGGTGGGCTAGCGCAGGGGTGCACAAACTGGGTGGTGGCGCACCCCTGCTCTTTAAAGAGCTTGAGACCGAGCAAAAATGATGGTCCAAACGCTTCCATAAAATGTTTCATGAAAAAGCATCCCCCCCCTCCCTTATCAGACATAATAGGGTTCCCTGGGAATTTGTATTTTCTTCTCTATCAATAGAACTATAAATATACCCAATTAGAATTTAGCAAAGGTTCGATGAACATATGTCATTTTTAAAACTAATCTACTACTGTATATTTACGATGTTACTAGGTTACTATGTCGCTAAGGTATAAAGTTGCTAAGTTACTATATTAGAACAGAGTAGATCCAATAAGGATCAAGATTCCCCACGATTGCACTCAATGCCAGGATTGATTTTAAAGACAACAATGGTCTACCAGAACATTTTTACTGTAGATCAGTCAAAGGACCCATTGGGATTGGAGCATTAGAACAAAATAATAACATTTTATTACATCAATAATAATTCAACACAGTTTAGATTAAAAACATATATACAATATTAAAACTTCCCCGTAGTGGAGTGGATCATAGAGTATTCGTTTATGATAGTATACTGTACACCTAAATTAGGTTCAATAAACTCAGAAACCTCTATAATTACATCAATGACAAATCTGCAATAGTTCCTGCTCATAAGTCTCAGTAGATTCTGGACTTTATATAGAGTGGATGTTCCTTTATCTTAATAAATTTGCAGCAAATCAAGGTAGTAATTTATAGTGTGAATTCAGTCTCTGGCTGGATCTACCAAAGTAGCCACAGGGTAGTAATGTCAAAGAGACCGTTAGCTTGGATGTGAAAGCGAATGCATGCCTGTCTGTATGTTACAGTAACCAAATTTGACACATAGATAGCAGCAGCAGTAACACGTGTTGCAACAGTATATCCCAGATAGGAACCAATAACTGTATCTCACTGGTGTGAGTGTACCATGTCAGGGTATGGCTGTGATGTAATCTTCATGTCCATGCAGTACACATCAATAAAGCAGACTTGAAATATATACAAACGTTGTAAGCCTCTCACAACTATATATCTGTTAGTATAGGGGCCGGCTACAACGTAGCAGTACTAACAGTGTATGCTGCAGAAGGATAATGGTCTCAGCAGACCAAATGATCAAATGAAAAGTAACACCAAATACAAGCCGTAATGGTAGCCGTGCAGGAGGATGTCGTCACTCCAGGTGACGTCACATCACTGAGTGCAATCATGTGGGGAATCTTTTGATCCTTCTTGGATCTACTCTGTTCTTCTATTACATATCTCCATGCACCTGCTTTGCCTTTTATATTTACACTACTAGGACATACCTAGCCAGAGGGGTCTGATTTATCTGCCTGTTATAAGATAGGGCTGGGACCCGCTGCGCCCGGTGCCGCGGGCGGCCACGTGAGCGCAACTCACTATTGCTGTTTAGCCTCACGATCCGGTCCCAGTCCCTCCTCACTGCCAACTGACTACGTACTGTGACGCGTCAGCCAGCAGGGGATACAAGAGAATTGTGTTCCCGTGCGACGACGCGTCACATGGTACGCGAGTCAGCCAATGGGGAGGAGGGGAGGGAAGGAGCTAGATGGGAGGCGCCTTGGGCGGGGAGCAGGGAAGGAGCTGCAGGTTAAAGTGTGTGTGTGTGTGTGTGTGTGTGTGTGTGTGTGTGTATGTATATGTGTGTGTGGGTGTGTGTGTGTGTGTGTATGTATGTCTGTAGGGGGGTGGACGGCACCACGATCAGATCCCGCCCCCCTCCCTTCCCGCTCAGGCTCCCTACAGACCGCATATCGCGGTCTGTGTCTGTCAGCGCCCCGCCTGTCTGCAGTGCGGGCACTCTGACTGAGGGAGCGGGGCCTTAGCCTAACTATATTAGTAAGTAACCATGCTCCTTAGTTATTATGCAGCATAGTTAATGTGTTGGTAAGTTACAATGTTACCAAGTTATTAGCAGCTTAGTTATTATGTTGCTAAGTTACTATATTGCTTCTGCCATATTGCTTATTCCTATGTTACTAAATGACTATGTTATTAAGTTACTATGTTACTATGTAACAGCTGAGCTGTCTAGCAAAGCAAGGTCTCCATTACAGGTTGGATTTGATCCTTACTTTCTATCTCTTGCAGACATGGTGTATGAAAACGCCATACCTGCTAAAAAGCGTCCACGGAAGGATGTCAGCGCTAAGTGGCGGCGGCAAGTCACCGAGCCATAGAGATGAGGCTGCCAGAGTCTGCAAAGCCCCCCGTCTTCAAGCCTGAGCTCAGATAACCTTGGGCGCATGCACTTACGAAAGAGAGCTGAGCTGTAGGGGAGGGGGAGTAAGTGGGTTAAGTGATTCTGCTCTGGAGTTTGGGTAGAAAGAGAATAAGGGATTGGGGGTTCGGGTTCATGTTAATACAATAGCACAGCTGTAAACTGGCATATACTGTACATCGTTAAGTAAATAAATGGCAGCTTCTGCTCAGCTAAATGATTGTAAGTAATTATTTGTGGGAGGGGTGCATACTGGGATCGTAGATAATAATAGAAAAAAGGAAAAAGTAATCCCTATAATGCTTGCACTCAACCTCCTATTTTTACTAAAAGAGGTGAAAAATTTCACCTCCACTAATGTATCTTTTATTTTGCACAATTTGTCTTAAAACCTATATTCAAATAAGCGTATCAAATCAGTTCTATATGTAAATGGGACTGATTTGACAATAATGCCTAGGATAATTCATATATATTTTGGTAGCCACACACATAAGTGAAGATAATAAACGTTTGTGTTAGAGAAATTGTGTGGTGTCTACCGTGAATCCCCAAATTTAATAAAGTGCACTATTAATGTGCAAACATATATATAATGTTGTGCAAGTAGTGAGGAACAGTGAAAGATATTAAGTAAAATAATAAAGATAGTGGTGTGTGTGGTTATTTGTTCCCTTCTTTGCTTCCTAATAAAGTTTGTTCAAAAAGCAAACAGGATGTATTCTCTTGTTTTCAATCATCTACTATATATTTCTTAAATGTCTGTATGTTTGTCTGCATGCCCTGTGTCCCTAGGGCCAATCGCATTGCACCTTTAGCCTGTCACTCCACCTCAACACTGTCCCACCCCTCACCACACTGTCCCACCCCTCACTGACTCTCATTGGCCTTCGGCCAACACCACTGCCACACTGTCCCACCCCTCACCCCACTGTCCCACCCCTCACTGACAATCCTCACTGCTCTGGGGCGACCTCTCAACCCACAAAACCCTCACCGCCTGCTACCACAGATCAGGTACAGAATCTCTATATCAACATTCACCTCCACACACCGCACGAACAAGCAGCGCAACACTGCCTCTTACAAACCCCCCCCTCCACCACCACCCCCCCCAACCTCATGCACCCCCCCTCCACCACCACCCCCCCAACCTCATGCACCCCCCTCCACCACCACCACCCCCCCAACCTCATGCACCCCCCTCCACCACCACCCCCCCCCCAACCTCATGCACACTACGAACGCACGCCACAGCTCTCCCGCTACTGCAGCCCATCACCAACCCCCTCACGATGCTGCTCCGGAGCCCCCCCCCACCGGAGCCCCCCCCCCCACCGGAGCCCCCCCCCCACCATCCAACGCACGATGCTGCTCCGGAGCCCCTCACCCCCCCCCACACTCACCCCCCCCCAACATCCAACGCACGATGCCACCTCACGATGCTGCTCCGGAGCCCCCCCCCCACCAGAGCCCCCCCCCCCACACTCACCCGAACATCCACCGCACGATGCTGCTCCGGAGCCCCTCACCCCCCCCCACACTCACCCGAACATCCACCGCACGATGCTGCTCCGGAGCCCCTCACCCCCCCCCACACTCACCCGAACATCCACCGCACGATGCTGCTCCGGAGCCCCTCACCCCCCCCCCCCACACTCACCCAAACATCCACCGCACGATGCTGCTCCGGAGCCCCTCACCCCCCCCCCTCCCCACACTCACCCGAACATCCACCGCACGATGCTGCTCCGGAGCACCTCAACCCCCCCCCCACACTCACCCGAACATCCACCGCACGATGCTGCTCCAGAGCCCCTCACCCCCCCCCCCCCCCACACTCACCCGAACATCCACCGCACGATGCAGCTCCGGAGCCCCTCACCCCCCCTCCTCACCCTCTGTCCGCCCCCCCGAATCACGTGCGCCGCCCTGCACCGGCTCCGGGCGGGAAGCGCGGCCCTCCTACCCCAGCTGCTCCCTTACCTCCCCGGCGCTACCTCCCGCTCAGGTAAGTCACTGCGCGTCACGCCTCAGCTTATGGCGCCAGTAACAGCCTCGCGCCTCAGGCCCACCCGCGCAGCCTCGCACCTCAGGCCCACACAGGGCGCTTCCTGCCGCCGCCTGCACGTGCCTCACTCAGCCGGACGGCACATCGGGGGACCAAGCGGCCACCACGGGGGGGGGGAGCGCGAGTCACGGGGAACGGGGGGGGGGGGGGGGCGAGCCAAGAGTCACAGGGAACGGGGGGGGAGGGGAAGATACGGGGAGGGGGGGGGAAGTCACGGGGAGGGGGGGGCCGAGTCACGGAGAATGGGGGGGGCCGAGTCACGGAGAAAGGGGGGAGGCCACCAGCCGAACCAGCAGGGGGACATGCACATACATTAATTATGACAATACATATGCCCCCCTCCCCCCCTCCTCCTCCTCCTCCCCTTCCCCCCTCCCCTTCCCCCTCCTCCTCCCCTTCCCCCCCTCCTCCTCCCCTTCCCCCCTCCTCCTCCCCCATTCCCCCCTCCTCCTCCCCCCCTTCCCCCCCTCCTTTTTCCCCGCTTCCCCCCCTCCTCCTCCCCCCCTTCCCCCCCTCTTCCTTCCCCCCTTCCCCCCTCCTCCTCCCCTTCCCCCCTCCTCCTCCCCTCCCCCCCTCCTCCTCCCCTCCCCCCCCTCCTCCTCCCCTTCCACCCCTCCGCCTTCCTGCCCGCCTTCCTGCCTCCCTGCCTCTGCTTTCGCGCCCACCCGCCTCTGCCTTTCACCCGCCCTTACTCCGCCCGCCTCTGCCTTTCACCCACCGCCTCACAGCCGCTGCATGCACTCAACAGACACCCGCCACACTCGACACATACCTGCCGCCACACACACCTGCTGCCTCCCGCCCCTACGCACCGACATCACTGACCCACCGCCTCACACCCTAGCAGGCCCCCGACTCACAGACAGCACTCACAACCCACGCGCCACCCGCCGCCTCACACCCTAGCAGGACCCCCACTCACAGACAGCACTCACAACCCACGCGCCACCTGCCGCCTCACACCCTAGCAGGACACACGTCTCACATTTTTACATCTGTTATGTCACCAAAATATACATTGTACTGTGGTGTGTTTACAATAAACCATTTTTATACAACATCGTATTACATTTTATTCCATCTTTCTTTTCAACATTATTATCCAACCTTTACAACAAACAGTCACTTATTGTTCCACGATTTATAAATAATACTACCTATTACGGATTTACATCCCGGGCAACGCCGGGTCTCTCAGCTAGTATATATATATATTTAGCCTCTGTGGTATCCTATTTCATTAAACATAATTAATGAGTTGGTTCCCACTTCCTGTTCATATACATATATTGTGCTACATATATTAAACAAAAGTATATATAGGAGTTGTTAATTGTAGGGGTAGTTGGAGCTCACAAGGGGCCTCATGCAGTAAGCGTCGATTAAGTGAAATCGGCAAGTTTACCGATTAGTCATGTTAATGGCGATTTATCCTCTCCGTATGCAGTAAGTGCCGAATACATTCAAAATGAACCCGAAAACAAATCCGCCCACTCTCACGATGATTATCCGATCACACACAGGTGTATCGGCGTGCGTGGCGGGGTGCTGATAGGTTGCCCAATCACAAATCTTGCTGAATCAGGCGAAACAAGCATGTATTGGACTGCGCGCCATATTTAAAGGCAACGTGTACTGCTAATCATTCTCTGTGTTGTTGGGAGTGAGAGAGAGAGAGAGACGCACAGAGCTGGCTGATTGAACATTTGCATATTGACGGAGAGACTTGTTGTGTATTGGGTGAGCTTTGTCCATTGTTGTTTTGTTTACATCTTTGTCTTGTTTTATATGTGGAAGTGTTTCGTGTGATTGGCTGTACATTTATTGTCTGTTTTTTGTGAGTGCTGGAAGTATGCCCGCAAAGCGTGGGAAGAGTGATGCTGGTGGGAGTGGGAGTGCTACTCGTGCGAGTACGCGTCGGAGTGAACGTACTGTTCAGGGGAGTGATGTTGCTGGGAGTGCGAGTGGTGTTGCTGGGAGTGGGAGTGCTGGTGCTGTGAGTGGTGTTGCTGGGAGTGTGAGTGGTGTTGATGGGAGTGGGAGTGCTGTTGCTGTGAGTGGGAGTGTTGTTGCTGGGAGTGGGAGTGCTGTTGCTGGGAGTGGGAGTGCTGTTGCTGGGAGTGGGAGTGCTGTTGCTAGGAGTGGGAGTGCTGGTGCTAGGAGTGGGAGTGCTGGTGCTAGGAGTGGGAGTGCTGGTGCTGTGAGTGCTGCTGGTGGCGCAGTTGCTGATGGGGTGGATGGTGGTGGCGTGCTTGCTGGTGGGCAGCTTTTGGAGGCTCTTCCATTGGAAGAAGGAGAGTCCAGTCAGCACCAGCCAAGCTCTGACCCTAAACCTGCTCGGAAGAAACGTGTGGAGAAGCCACGTAATCCTCGCTTCAATGACCAGGAAAATACAGCTCTTGTCACTGGCATTCTGGAGCACTATGACAGTATATATGGACATTTACTAGGTAAGTGTACCTTTACATTTATTATTCAAATACATGTGATCCTAGGTCATCTGAGTTTTGTTCATATGCAAATATGGGTTCAGAATATCTTTCTATGTTAATTAGTCTGGAAACACAGCTTTTTATCATGCCTTACAAGGACAACTAAACACAGGCGGTCAATTTGCCATAACTGCATACAATATGAATGCAACCTTGCTTACATGTATAGGTTTAGTAGTGAATGCTCATGTGCTTCACATATTACACATAAAACAGCATGTTTGCTATCTCTTGGAACAGCTAGCAGTGTAGGAAACTGGTGCTTCTATTATTAATCATTTACCTCATATATTTTATATGTTTTTCAAGGGCGGACAAGTTCAGCAAGCAGAAAAGAAATGTGGGACACAATAGTCATTGGTGTCAATGCGTGTGGGAATCATGTGAGGGACAAGCGGAATTGTCACAAGAGATTTGATGATATTAGGTCCAAATTGAAAAAGAAAATACAACACCAACGCGTGCATGCTACTGGCACTGGAGGTGGGCCGACACCACAACGTCTCATATTAAGTCCATTGGAGGAGCTGCTTCGGGCAAAATTACTTCCCGTCGTCGTGGAAGGCTTACCTGGTGACCGTGATATAGGAATTTACCCCTCACAATTTCCACCAGGTGAGAAATATTACTGTACTAGGCGTGTCGTTGCTTACAGTTATTTTGCATAGTTACACTGCTTTTTATACTGTCTTCACAATATAAGCATACCTGCATCTATATATGTATATGTCTGATTCTGTATATATATATATATCTCAAAATAGACATATATGTTGTAGTCCTACTAAAAGCAGTAACTAATATAGCACGTGCCATTGCGTGCTCATTTACATGTGAATTCCCAAAATGCATTGCTGCAGTGGAAGCAATTGATGGTGGGCGAAGATGGGGAACAACAGGGTAGTACACATGTGTAACACATGTTAATGAGAAATTATTACTAGCTACAGGTACAGAACAGAAATATGTATAATATTATTGTGTATTTTATTTATTTTACTCCGACAAACATGACATTACTGCCTATTTTAAGCATGCATCAAATATATTGCATGCAACGGCCTACAAACATCACTTGCACTAACACATCTATAGTTGTTTATGAAAAGGTCCATTTTTGCTTTAACTCATATACAGACAGCATAATGAGGCACACGTATCATATTTTATGTCATTGTTTTCATAACTTAAAAACTGCACACGACTATTTAGCTCATCTACCATTGTGTTAAAGCAGCTGCAATTAATATCTCATCACAGCATACACTTCAACAGAGGGGGTGGGGTTCAGCACACACACTAATTACAGCCTCATTTTAGGGTCAACTTAGTTCACACCATTTTCACCTGTTTCAAGTAATTGAAAGGTGTGGCTGATTAGGCTTTTTGGGGAAGGGAATACCGTTCTTACAACCTGACTAGCACAACTGAAGTTAATCACACTCATTTGAAAGCTTCACTTTAGCTACTAAATGCCCCAAAAACTCATTACTTATCAAACCATACGTCACACATTAGTTCACTCATATCTATAGTTGAACTACTACTATCAACGACACATTATCACACACTGCATGTGTTGTCTTGTTTAGTCACAGCCACATTCATGTGTGCCACATCTTATATTAATGTACCACACATATCCTCTACCAAAAACAACACTTTTTGCAATATGACCACCTTCATGATAACCATTGTGAATGGTCATCTCATGATAGTTATGTACATTATGATACTGATATCACTACACAACATATGATTTTTATGTACAAATTTTATCTATTTATCCTCACGCATTACTGCAGGAACATAGTATGTTTTATGTTAGGGAACTCAAAAGTTCTAAGTACACAGGCATGTACATTGTTATTACAACTATTTATGTTCACTTTCACACACACATTTTGGGTTAAGGAAATGATGCTGTTAGGTACTCATAAATACAGAACATACAATAACTGTTTGTTCAATATTTACACATGTAAATGTAAAACTTATGTTATTGTTATATATAGTTGCCCCTGAAGGACATGTGTCACCTGAGACTGAACAAGTGTCTTCACCTGGGTCAGCCAGCTCAACACACCTAGAAGGTGAGTGTATCAGTTGGTGGCCATATAATATGTGCTCTTCTATATGTTATGTTGTCATGTTCATTATTTGTTTTGCACATCTTCTTTAAATAGGATTACTTAGTGTCAGTGAAAATGAAGTGTAAGGCAACTTGTATTGTGTTAGTGATGTTAACTATCATGTAGGAGTTGTGAGTTTACAGCAAGTTTTCATTCACTCATATTTCATACTGAGTCCAAACATTATTCTTAAGTCAAGGTAGTTTTTAATGTGAGGTTATAAAACGTATGGAAACATGTTAGTTGTTACTTATGACACAGTACAATTACATAGTAACACAGCAGAGATTAACATGCCATTTAATAATGTGTACATTTATTTGTAGAACATGATGAAGAGGATTTTGATGATGATGATGATGATGATGATGATGCCGCCGCCGCCGCCATAGACACACAAATACAAGCAAGTGACCATGAAGAGGTTCCAATTGAAACTGTTTTACCGCCAAAACGTCCAGCAAATACCACATATGATGCAATTGTAGCTTCTGAGGGAAAAATTGTGGAAGCAGAAAATCGTCGCCATTCTGACCTGATGACAGTGCTGGAAAGGATGATTGCACTGCAGGAAGAAACAGTTTCACAATTGGCACATCTCCACAGAGTCTTCATTGAAGTGCCTAAACAGTTGCAAAAAATCAACACCTCATTCGAAGCATTAGTTGTTCAGCAAACACAAGCTAATTACTGGAGAATGACTAATGTACCACAATTCAACACCTCACAGCCAGGATCTGTTCATGCAGGTCAGTTTTCACCACATTCATCTGATATTCATTCACCAGGCCCAAATGTTACCGGTCAAGTAGCAGACATTGCTGTGCAGGTTCCTGATGACATCCTACCGCTGCCATCTGTACAAATTCAGCAGCAGACACCTACAAAGGAGGCGACAAAAACAAAACAAGACACACATGAAACAGACCAACCATCACTTGTGCAGTGTCTACCAACTTGCTCACATGTGTCAGTGGGCACAAGCCCTGTCCGTGAACAGTCACTACCCAAAAGCCCTGTATGTGAATCGCTGCCCAAAAGCCCTGTAGGTGAATCGCTGCCCAAAAGCCCTGTAGGTGAATCACTGCCCAAAAGCCCTGTAGGTGAATCACTGCCCAAAAGCCCTGTAGGTGAATCGCTGCCCAAAAGCCCTGTAGGTGAATCGCTGCCCAAAAGCCCTGTAGGTGAATCACTGCCCAAAAGCCCTGTAGGTGAGTCACTGGCCACAAGCCCTGTAGGTGAGTCACTGGCCACAAGCCCCGTAGGTGAACAGTCACTGCCCAAAAGCCCTGTAGGTGAGTCACTGGCCACAAGCCCTGCCCGTGAAGTGCCAGAGGCCACTCAAAGTGGCTCTGTTGTGCCTAAAGTTGGTGGCAAAAGAAAAAGGAAAATTCAAGAGACAACAAGCAGGCCTGTTACTCGCTCGCAAAAGGAACAAAAAAAATAAATGTTATAATTCACAAAATATGTCTTTGGCCTTGTTTTGTTGACTTCAGATTATCTAATTACTATTGTATGTATGCTGAAGACTGTGTTGTTTCCAAACTTTCAAGTATGTTCTTGTACACGTGAAGTTTTGGAAATGTTAACACTCCTAATTAATGAATAGTGTTATAAATATTTATGTTTTAATCGTCTGTTCAGTAATGGTCCACCAGGAGCCAGTTGCTAAGTTTAGAGAAGCTGCCATTGACTTTGCAGCAAAACATTGCATTTGGGTGTGTTAATTGATGTAATCATTGCATGTGCATATTATTTTCATGCAATTATAAAAGCACCTATTTAACTGCAAACATCTTTCTTGTACGTGTACAGCAGGATTTTGTGTTAAATATTACTTGCCTTTGGTGGCCATTGTAATGTTGTCCTTTAATCATTTATGTGTTCTTGTTTCAAGAACATCTCTGAATTGATACTAATATATATGTAGTATGTATTGATATATGCACACACACACACACAGACACACACTGTGTGTGTGTGTGTGTGTGTGTGTGTGTGTATATATAGTACTATCTAAACTGGTATAGATGTATTTACAAAAAACATACACTTCATGCTTCCTTGTGAAAACACACTATTTTAATAATACAGGCCTAATGTTTGACAACTATACTAAGTGTGAGCCTCTAACATTATTGGGTGCAAACAAATGTTTATTACTTAATTCACTCATGTTTATCACCATTTAAATAGGTTTCATACAAGGCCTACTTACTGCCATCAATATGTTGTGTGTACTCCTGCAATATAAATAAAAAAAAAAAAGATACATTATATATATATATATATATATATATATATATACATATACATATATACACACACACACACACACACACACACACACACACACTATACATATAGTACAATATACACTTTATATATATATATATATATATTTTTATGAGAGAGATATATTTATATATATATAGATACACACGTATTTAAACTCATGCAGACAGGTAGTTAACCAGAATTTCAAATACACACAGAAATGTATGTGGGAAAAAAACATTTCATTTTGCAGGTGTGTGTATTTACTGATATGGCTGTCTAAGCACTATTTTCACACAGTGCTCTTTGTTATTTTTCTAGAAAAATCAATGTTACTGAAATAAGTGTAGGAATGTTTTCACAAACGAGATAAAAAAATGATACATGTTTTTCCCACATTCGCCTATCACTAACCACAAAACTTAAACCAATTAAAAGGACACATCCAATTGGCGTTTGAAATAAGGAGTAAAAGTAGTTACTTTTGTTGACCTTGAAAACGAAACACAGGAATTTGTTAGCCATTGAGCAGAATCATTTTGATGAGCAAAGAAGACAGAACTGCACACATCTTTTGTGCTACACTGGCGACACACTTTATTCGAGCTTGGCTAGTCCCACGAATTCGGGTATACCCGGGTGTATTGAGGTTTGTGACTGTTTTCTGCCCGAGTGCATTGAGGTATTTTCCAAGCAGGGATTGAAGCATTTTATTTCCGCTGGCTGCAATACTGCACAGTATATATATATATACTGCATTACAATTCATGAATTTATGCCATCTGGTAGACACGCGAAGCATTGCAGCCTATTAAATCCTAATCATTATCATTTAACAGATCAGCCGCCCGTCAGCCAGGCATGAACCCAGGTTGGGAAGGCAAATGCAACGGGGCTTATCAGAGGTGAGGAGCGGCGCATTCCAGGTATCTGCCAGGTACATACCGGGTATTTGCTCGAATAAAGTGTGTCGGTGCAGTACTCTGACATGGCTGATGAATTCGTTAACAATATGAATCCCCTCTTAGGTTATAAGTACATGGTTTCAGAAGCAATTTTAAACAGTCGCGGACACAAAGCAAGCACACGCCAAATCTATGATTTGATTCGAGCTAAATATCCTTATTACCAAGACCGTAGGCATGCGCGGAATTTTAATTCCTCAATAAGATTCACTTTATCAACTAATGACTTTTTGAACGTGTGCAGGATAAGCTAGAACACACCTATGGTTTCTGGAAGATTGCAAAGGAAAAGCATTTTACCCTGAAAGAGGGCACATATATTGTTGTGAAAGGCATATTTATTCCTAATGCCAATAGCAATGGATCCGCTACTACTGTTCCGTGTGAATCGATACCTGCTGCAATATCTGCACCCTCCATTCCTGAAACCCACATTGTACAACAACAAAAGTACTATGATTATGTACCAAGCCTTTCAGCTGAAAATGCATTGGAATGGGAACCAGAAGAAATGAACCTACCTCCCGACCAATTGTTTGAAGAAAGCAGTGGCGATTCCTATGAGCGCTTCATGGAGGAGATGTGTGTCATACTGGATTCAGCGGGTGGGTCAAGCGTGGATGAAAATGCCTTGCATTTCTGGAGCGACCAGTTGCAGCCAGACGAACAGTTAATTCTAGAAGAATGGTAAATATAACAACCGTTATGCGTTGACTGTGCGTTTAAATGTTTTTTTTTTTTTTTTTTTTGTAACCACCATTTTCCCTTTCAATGCGTGGATACAGCGTAACATTGCAGACTGCATAACATGTAGCGATCACAAAGAAATTGTTGCCGAATACAATATAGTATAACCTGAAAGAGTAGTACACATTGCTGACGGAATAAATATACGTACTTTCCTATCCCTTTAACCATATTAGCAACATTTTAACATAACTCTAACACATACCTGTTTTGTTATCATGCAACATTTAAAAGCGGGTCCACCACGTATGACGTGGGACCCTTGTCATGGCCCAAGGCGTCCTTAAAAAGGATTACGGATGTAAGTCCCGCCCCCAAGCGACGTGCGCGCCTCAAAGCCTATTGGCTGTCATGTTTTGTTATAGTAACGGTAACTGCAGTGTGTCATGTGTGCGGCTCAGTGTTTGTAGGCGTCAACTGGGCGTTAGCTGAATGTTAATTGAGTGGGAGGAGTGTTAGCGTGCGTTTCACGCTGGTTTAACATGACGTCACACGTATTGCATTTGCGCATTGTGTTATCGGCCGTCCTTTCTGTCCAAACACGTCTGTTTAAAAAGAATACAGATGTACTCGTTTAGAACGAATGAAGTTTCGTATTCATTGTATTTGAAATAAAGATTTTATGTTTAATGGTATTTTCAAGATGTATTGAACGCACAACGTACGCTTTGTTTTGCGCATGCGCTAACAGTTAGTGCAGCCAAGCGTGAAGTGCGTGCGCACACTAAGATGTGCGCGCACATTTTTCAGTATACAGGCAACGTTCACATCATATACATAGTTATGCCTGCTACAAATTTAAAGAAACATTACATACTGTTGTACACTTGTACTTCTAACATATAAGTGAGTGATGTGTGTATGTACACAATCATATAGAGCTGTGTAATGCGTTGTCACGGATACATATATAGTAAGGTGCCATATTTGACCATCATGTGTTTGCTGTATTTCAGAGATGTCGGGGAAGATACAATCGGATCAATGTATGATTTCAGAAGAGTCTACCTTTATATGAGATGATTGTGAGGAGGAGCCACCGACTACTATACTACATATGGAACTAATTTTATATTGCTTGCAGCGCTTATTAACAAACAATTAAAAATGTGATACCCTTATGCCTATATTGCATAAGCACTTAATTAACATAATGATGTTGCAAAATAGTGCCTCATGAATTTTTATTGAGTGTTCTTTAATGACTACTATCATTTTATGGCATGGTGTGTTTTATATATAACAACCATTCCCACTCTGCTAACACATTTGTGAATTATATTGTGTAATGGAACGTATGACTGTCGAAACTATGTAACAATAATAATAATAATAATAATAATAATTATAATATGAGCATGTTCATGTATAGCGCTGCTAGTTGTACACAGCGCTTTACAGACACATTTTTCAGGCTGAGGTCCCTGGCCCATGGAACTTACAATTTATTTTTTGCCGCCTGAGGCACAGGGAGATAAAGTGACTTGCCCAAGGTCACAAGGAGCCGACACCGGGAATGGAACCAGACTCCCCTGCTTCAAACTCTCAGTGCCAGTGTGTGTCTTTACTCACTGAGCCACTCCTTCTCCCAATGTAAAGGACACTTACAACCAACTAGCCATTTCTTGTTAAAAATCTCTTGTTACATGGGTATGTTGATAAAATGGTTTGGGACTGTAGCAAATAATGTTATTGGCCAGATGTTGTGGTCCCCTACAATGCATGATGTTCTGATTATGACATCAACATCATGTAATGAAGTACGTTTCTGTGTATATTTCATTAACCTAACTAACTATAGTTTACTGTGTTTATTAAACGTTCTAAAAATACATAGTATAGTCAATATGATGATATAAGCTACCATAATAAAGCTGGTGTTATCATTTGTCGGTGTTATACATGGATCCTACACAAATTGATACAGACACAAACAGTTGTGTTACAAAGTGTGTCTATGCTAATGTGCACGTGATTGACGTTACAATTGTGAGAATACTTGATAATTAACATCATGATAATGATGAAGTGACGTGATTTATATTCCAAAAATATTACCAACATTGTCATATTGGTAAATTATAAATGCTAAATGACAGTAACATTAGCTACAAATTTGTCTTCTCTGTTAACAGTTTAACACTTGGTACATGTAGGACACATCCACACACGTGTGACTTATACATACACATGTCACAAATTTAAATTAATGTTGACTATTAATTCCTAGCATTACAAAACACCAACATTGCTAAATATAAGATGTAGTACGCATTGTTGTGATTACAGGCATTCATGCATGGAGTGTTATGATCAGTCAATTTCATCCGTGATGAATGATCTCCCGTAAGTAAACAAATAAGTACAGTTATCCCCTTTTCTCCAAACACCTCTATATTACATTAATGGAATTTATAAGGAAACATACATAAAATGTGATGAAATGGGAGTAATCATTTTCTAATACAATGCACATGAAAGCTCAAGAGTAGCTAAATGCATATACATGATACAGAAAGTACATATATGTAACATTTGTGTTTAAACCAATATGTTGGGTTTTTACTACAAATAATTATAGGAAGATTGATGTAGGCACATCTTATGAGAGATGTCAGCAAATATACATACCATGATCAGTCATACTGGAGATATACCTATAATGCAAAGGAACAATATATAAATTGCAAACATTGACATGCCATCTTCAGTACCGTAAACAACACAGCAAAGTGTGTATTTGGTGTTAAATGTGCAAAACCATGTATATTTCATGACATTCAAAATGTAAATCAGCCTGGTGTACACATCATATGGATGTACATGTTACACTGCACCAATAACATTGTATGTAAGCATACTAGAAGCATGAATGAGTATGGGCATAATATGTGTATTGTGTTAGCTTAAGGAACTACACAATGCTAAAATATTAGTGCTTTGTTACCCCAGTTGTATTCACATACACACAACTAAAGTAAAATTGAAGAGGGATTATATAACCTGTGCAACAATAACATACCGGTGCCACATCCCTTTGTGCACACAGCAGAGAGAAGAAAGGTGTGCAACCCATATTCATCTGTGTCCTACCTGAAGGGTATATAAAAAAACATTATTGTTAAGATAACATAATGTAAGTATAAAAGTAGAACTTGGAACATATATGTTTTTACTTACAAGAAAAAAATGAATTGATGAGATTCTGGCGTGTCTGGCCACCACTGGCTGTTTGTTCATTTTCAGCAGCTACATGGGTGGGATGCTCGTCTACCACAGGCTCAGCTAGGTCTGACTGTACATTGTGCCTGAGTGCAACATTGTGCAAAATGCAACAGGCAAGGATAATATCAGACACTTTTTGAGGCTTGTATAGAAGAGCCCCACCAGTTCTGTCCAGACACCTAAATCTGGTCTTGAGTAGGCCAAATGTCCTCTCTATAACAGATCTTGTAGATATATGGGCTGCATTGTACCTGTCCTCTGCTTCAGTTTGAGGGTTTAGCACCGGAGTCAAGAGCCACGGCCTAATTCCGTATCCTGAGTCACCTATAATGAATGTAGCACACATAAGCTGACATTAGTGATCAAATTGTACAATGCCAACATTCCTAAATAAAAAAGTGTTTTGTGTTATAACATGTAAATGTGTACTCACCCAGCAGCCAACCATGTTCAAAATGTCCCTCTTCGAACGCATGGAAGACTGAAGAGTTCCTCAGGATAGAGGAATCGTGACTGGAACCAGGGAATTTGGGTACCACATGCATTATCCTCATCGTCGCATCACATACCACCTGTACATTGAGTGAATGGTAGTGCTTACGATTGCGGTACACATGCTCACTCTGACTAGGTGCAATCAAAGCAACATGTGTGCAATCGATTGCACCCAGCACACATGGTATCCCTGCTATATTATAAAAGCCAGTCCTGACTTCCAGCCACTCTGTCGCCTCTGTAGGAAAATGAATATAATTCCTAGCGCGTCTATTGAGTGCATAGAGAAACTGGGTCAAGGCCCGTGAGAATGTAGATTGCGAGACCCCACCCACTATGCCCACAGTTGTCTGGTATGACGCGGAAGCAAGATAATGTAATGAGCACAGCATTTTAACAAGCCCAGGGACTGCACGACCTCTGGCTGTGAAAAAATCTAAATCTCCCCTTATCTCCGCATAAAGAGATAAGATTGCTGCTGAACTCAAACGATAGCGACTTACAATCTCCTCCTCACTCATCCCATCTAACAGGGTTCTCTCCCTGTACAGACGCGGACGTGGCACAACTTGTCTCCTCTGTCTTCTCCTCTGATCTCCTGTCCCTCTCCCTGTCTCTGTCGTATCCGCGTGACTGTCCCTGTCACTGTCACTGTCCCTCGGTGTGTCCCTCCCTTGCCCTATATGATTGTCTTCATCATCAAGCATGTCATAGAAAAGAATGTTCCTCCGTCTCCTAAACAATCTCAACATTTTGAAATGAGTAGCTGTGAATGAGCAGGTAATGGGCGTCCTTTAAATAGGTATGTGATGATGTCAGGTGACATAGTAAAATGCAAGGTGTTACATTAACATAATAAAGTACTTCTGTGGCAAGCTGTGTGCAGTTCTTGTTATAAGTATTTGTTGTGTGTATTCTGCAGGGAATGATGATATTTGGCAATGATGTGACGTGAACCTTTGTAGAAACATTGCTTGCAAATAAATAGTTGCATGTGCAATGCATGTAACACTTGTGAACGCAACAGTCAGTCATGTAATTAGGCAAAAAGGCTGAGATTGACGTGGGAAAAGTTTTGTGTAACATGTGTAATTAGGCATGTTATTGTGACATGTTGACAACAATGAATAGTCGTGTGCATATGCATGCATTTCTGTAAGGAGGATAGTTGGTATAGAATGAGTTAACAAGGTGTCCCAATGCTGAATTACTGTACATGTGTGTATAAGTTAGGTTGAAGTGCTTGTAATGCTACGGTTACAATGTAAACATGCAATGTGATTGAGCGTCCAATAAGTGACGTCATGAAAATAGGGAGGACCCAAAACTAGATGTAAACATGAGAATTTAGATGTACATGAACGTTTAAAGATGCGTGTCACATTACAAGCATTGTGTAATGTAAAGGAACATGAATATACTGTGTATGTGTGACATGTGTGACATGTGTAACATCATGTAAATAATTGTCGCTCAGTTCAATAAAATGTGTGATATGATGTGAGGTTCTCCTTTAAGAGTTGAGTATAGTATTTTCCCTTGGCACATCATCACATGATGAGTAATGTGACCCGCAAATGCTGCAAACATGTAAAAGTATAATGTTATGCAAATAATACACGTCAGCTGTGACACAATGCAGGGAATGCCCCCACACTGTAATGCAAATGACGTTTGTATTGTGAGCTCCATTGACTCCATTGATGTACAGAAGTTTTTTTTTTCTAAGTGCCGTTGCGGCAGCCTTAGCGATCGTTCTCCCCTCCAAACTGCCAACTTTAGTTGGCGGGAGAAATTGGCCATAACATCTCAATTTCGTAGTGCCGATCAGGCCCGATAAGCTGTTTTTTTTTGTTGAATCCAGCCGATTTAAAAAAGTGGCGATCAGTGGCGAAAACAGGCTTATCGGCAGGCGAATGGCCATAACAAAATAATCGGCTCCGAAACCTGGCGAAATCAAGCACTTATCGGCGCTTACTGAATCTCAAACCCAATTTTGCCTATAAAATGGCGATAATTCCCTTATCAACGCTTACTGCATGAGGCCCAAAGTGCTGTATGAAGCACTGTGTCCCTGCTGATCCTAATTCCCTCCGTGTATTACCTTAGTTGTAAGAGGAGTCTGTGCAGGAACCTGACTGCTAGTGGATTCCTTCACGGTCCACATCTTTGTTACACTTGCTGTATAGATACAATGATATTCCTAGGCAAATCTTGAAAAGTGTTACAAATTGGAGAGCAGATTGTATTGGGAAACTATCAGCTTACATAAATATATTACAAATGAGTTTATCCCCAGAGGTCTAAGAATCAACTTGTTTCCATCATATGGAATACAAGATGAGGAGTTCAATAAAAAATGGGAGTCAAGCCTCTCAAGCTGTTCTAAAGAACTCATGGTTCTATTACTTGAGTATGAAAACAAACATCTTGAGACAGCACAAACAGAGAAGGATATAGCTCTGCAAGAAATCAATCAGTGGAATCAGAATTTAGATTTTATAGACTTGGAAACCAAATTAAAGAAAAACATTGACACATTTAATAAAGACCTTAAAGAAAGAAAGCACAAAAAATTAATTAGGAATGTTAAAGATTTTCAGACGGGAAAAATATACAGGTTAAAAACTAAAAAACCAAAACAGTATACTGAGTATCAAGAGTCATCTACAGAATGGGAAAGCTCTGGCACAGAGGGAACTAGTCCATCAACCAACCTGTCAACACCTGGGGAAGATAGGTCTTCTTTTTTAGAAGCAGCCTGTCAAGGACGGGGACGATGCTACAGAGGAAGAGTGGGAAAACCAGAAAGAGCAGGAGCCAATCTCAGAGATCGAGAAATCTGGGGATACAGAGGAGGGAGGAGAGGGAGAAGGAGAAGTCAATATTAACGACTATGGACAATGAACTTCAGGTAGTTAATTTAACTAACTTTGTATTGACCTCAGACCAAACCCATGTCCTTAAAAAAGGCCTCTCATTCGTACCAGCAATAAATTTCAACCTTTTCGAATGGGTTAAGGATTTGAACTTATTCGGACGAAAGTTAGCCCTCAACAAATTCTACAACTGTAGAGAGGAACAATCCCTAACCCCAGAACTAATGGCCAAACTTAATGATAAAGATAGACAATACCTGGGTGATCTCATCTCCCTAGAACAAGATTCTCTTATTGAACCTGGACAAGGTCCTTTTACCAACCTGAAACCTCAGAGTCAATTCGTGCCATCTCTTAGTTCTAACTCAAACATCGAAGTCTTCCTCAATTTGGTAACCAAAGATTTGGAAAAATTATCAAACAGAGGAGGACAAGACAACATGTCAGAGGGCGAAAGAAATGCGCTCAAAGAACTATCTGAGATGGAGAATGGGATAATAAAACCTTCTGACAAAGGGGGCAATATAGTCTTGTTAAAAGAAACAGACTATATAAGAGAGAACTTAAAATTGTTAAATGACAAGTCATGCTATGAAATTTTATCATGTGACCCAACAACTAAATATCAAAAAGAGCTACAAACCATTCTTAACAACGGACTCGCATACAAAGTTATTAGTGAAAAAGAGAACCAATATATGTTGACTAAAAAAACAAAAATTGCAACCTTTTACAGTATCCCAAAATTGCACAAAAATCCCAAATCTCCCCCCGGGGAGATCAATAGTGTCAGGAATTTCAGAACACACAAGTATTTATCTTGATAAAGTTCTAAGGGAATTCGTTGTCAACCTCCCGTCATACACTAGGGACACAACAGAAATGTTGAAGAAATTAGATGGGATACATGTTCAGCCAAACACACTACTGGCGTCTCTAGACGTGGAATCGCTATATACTAGCATCCAACATCCAGTAGGCTTAGCTTCCATCTATTACTTTTTGCAAACAAGGGGACCTGTAGCTTCAGATCATAATAACTTTGTAATGGATTTATTGAAATATGTGCTTACCCATAATTATTTTCTGTTCCAAAACAAGTATTACCATAAACTACAAGGGACGGCTATGGGGACAACATGCGCCCCTACGTACACCAACATATATCTTGGGTGGTGGGAAGAGGTTCATTTTGTTGCCAAGAAATGTCACTCCACACCCAACACATCGAGCTATGGTCACGCTATATCGACGATGTGTTGATGTTGTGGAGTGGCACTCAGCTACAATTTAAAAACTTTGTTAAAGTGTTGAACAATAATAATTTCAATCTAAAATTAACCAGTGAGATAAACTCTCATAAAATAGTGTTTTTGGATTTGGAAATTATAAAAGATACGAATGGACTCATACAAACAACAGTCCACACCAAAAAAACGGCAACCAACAACCTACTCATGGCAACCAGCCACCACCCAAAACCCTCATACAGGGAATCCCCACAGGACAATTTTTCAGAGCAAGACGAAACTGCTCCACTAATGATACATTCGAGGAACAAGCTCAAATAATGAGACGTAAATTTAAACAACGGGGATATAGTCAGAGTACTATAAATAAAGCGTATAAGAGCCAAAACCACGTCCCGCAGTAGTCGGCTGTATGATAAGAAAGACCCAGAGATCTGTCCGAACCCTATACGTATTATAGGAACATACAGCAGACAATGGCGGGAAATAAGAAACGTGTTTAACACTCATTGGCATATCTTATTAAATGACGCAGATTTGAGGAAAACTATCTCACCTACCCCCTCTATAACATATAGACGGTCTCAAAATTTGAATGACACGTTAGTACACAGTCACTTTCAGGAATCACACAAGAATACCTGGCTGAAGCCAAAAACAGTAGGTACTTATCGTTGTGGTACCTGTAAGGCTTGTTCCTTGATTAATACATCCAAAGAATTTTCAAATTGGAACAATTCAAAAAAGTTTAGGTTTCAAAAATTCATAAATTGCAAAACAGTAGGAATTGTCTATTTAACAACATGTACCTGTGGGGTTAAATACGTTGGTAAAACTTCTAGAGAATTTAGAAGAAGAATACTGGAACATGTAAGCACTATTAGGAACCACAATGACACCCCAATAGCCAGACATATTAATAATATGCATGGAGGCAGCCTAACATGTTGATCCTTTCAGGGAATTAATCATATCACCTTGGGGATCAGGAAGGGTGACCTAGATAAGGTTCTTCTTAAATCAGAAGCGAAGTGGATATACACTTTGGGTACCATGGCCCCACAGGGTCTCAATGAAGGCTACACATATACTGCATTCCTATAATGAAATAATGGGAAGGTATATATATATATATATATATATATATATATATATATATATATATATATATATATGCAAATATAACTGTATGCTCATCTGCATGTCTTAGGCAGGTCTACAACCCCGCCTTTCCCCATTATCACCCAGCATACAGCACTTCCACTACAGCAAGGGATTCTGGGAAATGACATGCAAATGAGCACACAGTATCACTTTTTGCCCCAATAACCATTATTAACATGGTTCCCTATAGGCTTAAGCTTGCTGCATGGTCACAGCTTTGAGCACAGCCAGGGTTAAGGTGCATACCCAGAAAACCACCCACATATATATATATATATATCAATCTACATATACCCTAGTATAGTATCTAAATAAACCAAGACCTATGGGACACATGCATTTCCCCCAACTCCCCTTCCATTGTCTTATATCTGCATATTCATACTCATAATCTGACTATTATTGGTTCTCCAATAATAAATCCCTTACAAATAGATGTATCAATGTGAATACATCACTCAACATTCTGGATAATAGGCACTTATCCATATATCCTTTTAAAAACTATGGAGCATGTATATAACTTGCTGTAATCCATCTCTAACATTTAACCATGAGAATTCTCATTTTTATACTATTCATCCACTAGGTGTCAGTGTAGTGAAACGGAGAACACATTCTTAGCACTTTGACTGCTCAGATACACTATCCCCGCTTGTGTCCTCCTCAATCAGGGTCACCATGGAAACCCAAGGACATAAAACCGGGACGCCTAGTGAGTCACGCCCCCCCCCCCCCCCCCCCCGATGAAGTTCCGGTAGTGAATGAAACATGTGTCGGGTGAAGATGACGTCATTGTCATCCCTTTTCTAACAACAAAGGTTGCGAGCAAAGATTTGCCTAGGAATATCATTGTATCTATACAGCAAGTGTAACAAAGATGTGGACCGTGAAGGAATCCACTAGCAGTCAGGTTCCTGCTCAGACTCCTCTTACAACTAAGGTAATACACGGAGGGAATTAGGAGC
>NW_027457327.1:102500-135129 GCF_040206685.1 Ascaphus truei
CGCCAAATTGTCAGTGGAATGTCCTGAACTCCTCAAGGGATCCGCACACTTGCTCGACAGACCATGCAAAGAGAAAAACACAAACAAACAAAAATCATAGCGCAACACTGTAGGGTGAGCAGTACTGCACTAATACACACAAACAATTAAGAGTCCTAGCGACAATTAAAAAACTATTTATTAAAAGGAACTATGCCAAGCCAGGCATTGGCAAATACAGAGAACCGCAGGTCATCTGAGACACAAAAATTGGAGCCCTACTTACAGACAGCAAGGCTTAGACTCGCATTGTCCTAAATACAGATGGTCTCCCTGCCGGGTGAGGTCTCTGCTCCGTTGCGGCTTGAGCTCCAGACCGTCCCTGCGATGGTAGCCGGAACAGCTCCGTTCGTGGAGGCTGGTGTGCGGGGTCCACAGCTCTGCACCGCGTGTAGACACACGCCTCACTTCCTCCTCCGGAGCAAACGGGAAATCTCTGCGCGCCCGCGCGCGATAGTACCCGTGGCCTTAAAGGGACAGCTGGCAGGCTGAAGGGAAAGCTGGGCTCCAATGTCAAATGACCATAAACGTCCAAAGCCAGTCCAACAGTGGCAATGCCACTAGCCCTACGCGTTTCGTAGATGTCACTCTACTTCCTCAGGGGCTGATCTGCTCCCGGGATCACAGGCCTAGGTTTAGAGCATGATAATGTCAATGTGTCTTTAAGAAACTATATGTGCATGGCTAATTAACTAATCAATTCCCCCTATATATATCGGGAGGGTACACCTAATTAACACCCCTGATGAAGTTATCTGTATGACGAAATGCGTAGGACGTGGTTTCATTGTGTGGCTTTCACTCACATGAGCAGAGACCTTGAGAAGTGTATGAGCTGATTTACCTACTTCTGAGGCTCCCAGAGACTAACTGCTGATATCTGGTGGAACAAGCTTTGGACGGTGCTGTTTCCGGAGGGACTGTTTTACCCGAACACTAAGAGGGACAAAGTTCCGCTTCTGCATCACGTGGAGGAGCAGCGCCGGAGGACACCGAAATCACGAGGTGTATCAAGCGCGTCGTGAGGCTGGCGATTGAGATCTTTTCTCATACATGCACTTAACATTGCTATCCTTGTGAGTTGGGCATTTGTCTATGTTTATGTCCCCCAAATATATGGTTTTTACAGTACTACACTAGGTGTGCGCCTGTTTGTTTTTTCTCCACATATATATATATATATATACTAGCTGAGAAACCCGGCGTTGCCCGGGATGTGAAGTGTGAATAAGTATGTGTAAATGTTGTATGTGAAAGTTGTAAAGTTGTAATGTGATGCCAATGTACAATGTACAATGTAAATTGATAAAGTGTGACAGTATTGAGGGGTATTTATTTGTGTTTGGTGTGCGTTTGTGTAGGTGTTGAAATGTTGTGTGTGTTTTTGTTTTGTGTTAATGTTGGCTGTGTGTGTGGCAGAATAGTGTGTGTATGTAATTATTGTGTGTGATTGTTGATTGTGTGGGGTGTGTGTGTGGATGAGTGAGTGTGTGATGTGATAGTGAGTGTGTGGTGTGTGAGTGTGTGTGTCAGTGTTGGTTAGTTGAGTGTTTGTGTGCAATAAATTAGACAGATGTGTAAATAGTAATGTTTTGTGTAAAATATGTTATTGAAAGGAAGAGGTGATTTATTGTGCTAGGTGTGTTAGTAGCGGAGGCGTTGTGTTGTTGTATATGTTTGTGTGTGGTGGGATGTTGATGTGCAATGGGAGTGGGTGGTGAGACGTGTAAATGTGCATTGTATTCAGTGTAGTGTGTATGGTGAAGGGTAGGTAATTGGAACAGTGGGTTGGGTGTGTGTGTTTGTTTAGTGGTGGTTGTGTTGTGTGTGGTAGTTAAGGTTATGTTGAAGTGTTGTTTTGTGTGTTGTATCAGCAGAGGAGGTTGGTGTGTGTGTGTGAGTACGTGTGTTGCGTGGTTGAGGGCGTGTGGCGTTGCTGAGTGCGTGTGTGTGTGCATGTGTTTGTGTATTTGTGTGTGTGTTGTGTGTGATGGTGTGTGGTGTGTGTGAGAGCATGTGTGTATGTGGCGTGTGTGATGGCATGTGTGTGTGTATGACGCATGTTGTGTGTGTGACGTGTGTGAGTGCGTGTTGTTGGTCATAGACATGTTGTAAATTGCATGTTTTTGAGTGTAGTGTGTGTATTATGAGGGTGAAGGTGAGGTGTGATTTGTTGTTATGTGTGGCATAGAATGACAGGATGTTTGCGTGTGTGTGTGTGTGTGTGTGAGGGGGTTTTGTGTGGGTGAGTGTTGTGTGTGAGTGGTGGTGTGAGAAGTGTTTTAGAATAAATTATACAGACAGTGAAATTGTTAGGAAAACATATTTTATTGTAAGGAACAGCTGAGTTTCAGTGGTAGGTGTTGTCATACAGTGTGTGAGGTAGCGGGAGTGACATTGGTGGCATGCTGTTTGACTGTAGTCCGCGGCGTCGCGGTCCGGTTGCGGAGGGAGATGTGTGAGGTGCAGGAGATGTCAGGCGTGCTGGTTGTTCCGCGGGAGGTAGAGTGTGTGAGGTAGCGGGATAGTGGGAGTGACATCGGTGGCATGGTGTGTGGTGTGTGTGAGAGCATGTGTGTGTGTGTTGCTGGTGTGTGATGGCGTGTGTGTGTATGAGGCATGTTGTGTGTGTGACGTGTGTGAGTGCGTGTTGTTGGTCATACACATGTTAAAAATGGCATGTTTTTGAGTGTAGTGTGTGGCATAGAATGACAGGATGTTTGCGTGTGTGTGTGTGTGTGTATGAGGGGGTTTTGTGTGGGTGAGTGTTGTGTACATTATACAGACAGTAAAATAGTTAGGAAAACATATTTTATTTCAACGAACATCTGATTTCCAGTGGTAGGTGTTGTCATACACTGTGTGAGGTAGCGGGATAGGGGGAGGAACATTGGTGGCATGGTGTGTGAGTGTAGGCCGCGGCCTCGCGGTCCGGTTGCGGTAGGGAGCTGTGTGAGGTGCAGGAGATGAGGCGTGCTGTGCGGTCCGCGGGAGCTACACTGTGTGAGGTAGCGGGATAGGGGGAGGGACATCGTTGCCATGGTGTGTGAGTGTAGGCCGCGGCCTCGCGGTCCGGTTGCGGTAGGGAGCTGTGTGAGGTGCAGGAGATGTGGCGTGCTGTGCGGTCTGCGGGAGCTACACTGTGTGAGGTAGCGGGATAGGGGGAGGGACATCGTTGCCATGGTGTGTGAGTGTAGGCCGCGGCCTCGCGGTCCGGTTGCGGTAGGGAGATGTGTGAGGTGCAGGAGATGTGAGGCGTGCTGTGCGGTCCGCGGGAGCTACACTGTGTGAGGTAGCGGGATAGGGGGAGGGACATTGGTGGCATGGTGTAGCGGGGTAGGGGGCCTCGCGGTCCGGTTGCGGTAGGGAGATGTGTGAGGTGCAGGAGATGTGAGGCTTGCTGTGCGGTTCGCGGGAGCTACACTGTGTGAGCTAGCGGGATAGGGGGAGGGACATTGGTGGCATGGTGTAGCGGGGTAGGGGGCCTCGCGGTCTGGTTGCGGTAGGGAGCTGTGTGAGGTGCAGGAGATGAGGCGTGCTGTGCGGTTCGCGGGAGCTACACTGTGTGAGGTAGCGGGATAGGGGGAGGGACATTGGTGGCATGGTGTAGCGGGGTAGGGGGCCTCGCGGTCCGGTTGCGGTAGGGAGATGTGTGAGGTGCAGGAGATGTGAGGCGTGCTGTGCGGTTCGCGGGAGCTACACTGTGTGAGGTAGCGGGATAGGGGGAGGGACATTGGTGGCATGGTGTAGCGGGGTAGGGGGCCTCGCGGTCCGGTTGCGGAGGGAGATGTGTAAGGTGCAGGAGTTGTGAGGCGTGCTGTGCGGTCCGCGGGAGCTACACTGTGTGAGGTAGCGGGATAGGGGGAGGGACATCGTTGCCATGGTGTGTGAGTGTAGGCCGCGGCCTCGCGGTCCGGTTGCGCTAGGGAGATGTGTGAGGTGCAGGAGATGTGAGGCGTGCTGTGCGGTTCGCGGGAGCTACACTGTGTGAGGTAGCGGGATAGGGGGAGGGACATTGGTGGCATGGTGTAGCGGGGTAGGGGGCCTCGCGGTCCGGTTGCGGAGGGAGATGTGTGAGGTGCAGGAGATGTGAGGCGTGCTGTGCGGTCCGCGGGAGCTACACTGTGTGAGGTAGCGGGATAGGGGGAGGGACATTGGTGGCATGGTGTAGCGGGGTAGGGGGCCTCGCGGTCCGGTTGCGGTAGGGAGATGTGTGAGGTGCAGGAGATGTGAGGCGTGCTGTGCGGTTCGCGGGAGCTACACTGTGTGAGGTAGCGGGATAGGGGGAGGGACATTGGTGGCATGGTGTAGCGGGGTAGGGGGCCTCGCGGTCCGGTTGCGGAGGGAGATGTGTAAGGTGCAGGAGTTGTGAGGCGTGCTGTGCGGTCCGCGGGAGCTACACTGTGTGAGGTAGCGAGATAGGGGGAGGGACATTGGTGGCATGGGGTAGGGGGCCTCGCGGTCCGGTTGCGGTAGGGAGATGTGTGAGGTGCAGGAGATGTGAGGCGTGCTGTGCGGTCCGCGGGAGCTACACTGTGTGAGGTAGCGGGATAGGGGGAGGGACATTGGTGGCATGGTGTAGCGGGGTAGGGGGCCTCGCGGTCCGGTTGCGGTAGGGAGATGTGTGAGGTGCAGGAGATGTGAGGCTTGCTGTGCGGTTCGCGGGAGCTACACTGTGTGAGCTAGCGGGATAGGGGGAGGGACATTGGTGGCATGGTGTAGCGGGGTAGGGGGCCTCGCGGTCTGGTTGCGGTAGGGAGCTGTGTGAGGTGCAGGAGATGAGGCGTGCTGTGCGGTTCGCGGGAGCTACACTGTGTGAGGTAGCGGGATAGGGGGAGGGACATTGGTGGCATGGTGTAGCGGGGTAGGGGGCCTCGCGGTCCGGTTGCGGAGGGAGATGTGTGAGGTGCAGGAGATGTGAGGCGTGCTGTGCGGTCCGCGGGAGCTACACTGTGTGAGGTAGCGGGATAGGGGGAGGGACATTGGTGGCATGGTGTAGCGGGGTAGGGGGCCTCGCGGTCCGGTTGCGGTAGGGAGATGTGTGAGGTGCAGGAGATGTGAGGCGTGCTGTGCGGTTCGCGGGAGCTACACTGTGTGAGGTAGCGGGATAGGGGGAGGGACATTGGTGGCATGGTGTAGCGGGGTAGGGGGCCTCGCGGTCCGGTTGCGGAGGGAGATGTGTAAGGTGCAGGAGTTGTGAGGCGTGCTGTGCGGTCCGCGGGAGCTACACTGTGTGAGGTAGCGGGATAGGGGGAGGGACATTGGTGGCATGGGGTAGGGGGCCTCGCGGTCCGGTTGCGGTAGGGAGATGTGTGAGGTGCAGGAGATGTGAGGCGTGCTGTGCGGTCCGCGGGAGCTACACTGTGTGAGGTAGCGGGATAGGGGGAGGGACATTGGTGGCATGGTGTAGCGGGGTAGGGGGCCTCGCCGTCCGGTTGCGGAGGGAGATGTGTGAGGTGCAGGAGATGTGAGGCGTGCTGTGCGGTCCGCGGGAGCTACACTGTGTGAGGTAGCGGGATAGGGGGAGGGACATTGGTGGCATGGTGTAGCGGGGTAGGGGGCCTCGCGGTCCGGTTGCGGTAGGGAGATGTGTGAGGTGCAGGAGATGTGAGGCGTGCTGTGCGGTTCGCGGGAGCTACACTGTGTGAGGTAGCGGGATAGGGGGAGGGACATTGGTGGCATGGTGTAGCGGGGTAGGGGGCCTCGCGGTCCGGTTGCGGAGGGAGATGTGTGAGGTGCAGGAGATGTGAGGCGTGCTGTGCGGTCCGCGGGAGCTACACTGTGTGAGGTAGCGGGATAGGGGAAGGGACATTGGTGGCATGGTGTAGCGGGGTAGGGGGCCTCGCGGTCCGGTTGCGGTAGGGAGCTGTGTGAGGTGCAGGAGATGTGGCGTGCTGTGCGGTTCGCGGGAGCTACACTGTGTGAGGTAGCGGGATAGGGGGAGGGACATCGTTGCCATGGTGTGTGAGTGGAGGCCGCGGCCTCGCGGTCCGGTTGCGGGAGGGAGATGTGTGGCGTGGAGGGGAGGGGGGGTTTGAAGAGGCAGTCTGCAGTGTTTGGTGTTGTGTGAATGTGTGTTTGTGCGTTGTGTGTAGATTCTGTACCTCAGTGGTTCCCAAACTTTTTCGGTTCAAGGCTCCCCAAGGCAATCAGAATTTTTTCAAGGCTCCCCAAGGCGATCAGGATTTTTACGCGGCGCCCAAAGTAAAAACAAAGGTGTATATACATACCTAACAGTTGCAGTGCGCAGTTGGTGTCTCTCTCACACACTCTCACTCTCTCTGACCTCACTCTCTCTCTCTGACCTCACTCTCTCTGACCTCACTCTCTCTCTGACCTCACTCTCTCTCTCTCTGACCTCACTCTCTCTCACTCTCTCTCACTCTCTCTCTCAGACCTCTCTCTCTCTCTCTGACCTCACACTCTCTCTGACCTCCCTCTCTCTCTCTCTGACCTCACTCTCTCTCTGACCTCACTCTCTCTCTCTGACCTCACTCTCTCTCTCTGACCTCACTCTCTCTCTCTGACCTCACTCTCTCTCTCTGACCTCACTCTCTCTCTCTGACCTCACTCTCTCTCTCTGACCTCACTCTCTCTCTCTGACCTCACTCTCTCTCTGACCTCACTCTCTCTCTCTGACCTCACTCTCTCTCTGACCTCACTCTCTCTCTCTGACCTCACTCTCTCTCTCTGACCTCACTCTCTCTCTCTCTCTGACATCACTCTCTCTCTGACCTCACTCTCTCAGTCTCCCGGTGCTGCTCCTCCAGCGTGCGCGCCGGGCCTCCCTCTCTCAGCGTCGCTGAGCCGGGCTGAACAGATGCACAAAGCCCCTGCATCTGTAATCAGCGCTGCTATAGTTCCTCTGGCCTGGGACATAGTAAGCGCTTAGGTGCTGCTGCTCGCTCTTGCTTGCTGCCGCTCGCTCTACCAGGAGCTTTTCGCTGTCCTGGCAGAGGAGACAGCAAGCGCGCTTGGTAGGCGGGTATCACTGTGTGTGTTTGTCACTTGGTAGCTGTCTGTGTGTGTGTGTGTGTGTGTGTGTGTGTGTGTGTGTGTGTGTGTGTGTGTGTGTGTGTGTGTGTGTGTGTGTGTACATTATATAATATTTAAAAATGAAAAAAAAAAAAGACATGTGAGAATAAATTATTTATTAACATTGTACAACTTTGATAAATATATTCACACGCACACACCACACACACATCCATATACACCACACATACATATATACACATACACACACACACACACACACACATATATATATCACACATACATATATATATATATATATATATATATATACACACACCACACATACACACACATATATACATATATACACACACACACACACACCACACATATATACACACACACACCCTGCAGCCCGTTTTTCACACACACACACACACACACACACACACACACACACACACACACACACACCCTGCAGCCCGTTTTTCACACACACACACACACACACACACACACACACACACACACACACACACACACACACACACACACACACACACACACACACACACACACACACACCTTGGTGCTGTCTGGTGGCTCTGCAGTTGCAATGCCGGGCAGGCTGCAGCCCCATTGGATGGGAGCGGTCACGTGACCGCTCCTCTGCTTCCCCTCAGAGGTTTTTTTTTTTTTTTTTTCAAATGAGCTAGCAGCCCTTGTTTCCCGCTGCTGGCGGCCCTGATCGCGGCGCCCCTCTAGCCAAGCCGCGGCGCCCTCACAGTTTGGGAAACACTGCTGTACCTGATTCGGCAGTCTGTGGTAGCAGACGTGAAGGTTTTGATAGCTGTGAAGCGTGGCCCCAGAGCAGGTTGAGGATTAGAGGATTAGGTGTTGCAAAAGCAAAGCGTGAGGGGTGGGACAGTGTGGAAGTATTAGGGCATTGGTGTTGGACGCAGGCCAATGAGAGGTGTGCGGGGGCGGGCATTGGACGCAGGCCAATGAGAGTCAGTGAGGGGTGGGACGCAGGCCAATGAGAGGTGTGCGGGGGCGGGCATTGGACGCAGGCCAATGAGAGTCAGTGAGGGGTGGGACGCAGGCCAATGAGAGGTGTGCGGGGGCGGGCATTGGACGCAGGCCAATGAGTCAGTGAGGGGTGGGACAGTGTGGCATTGGTGTTGGACGTAGGCCAATGAGAGGTGTGCGGGGGCGGGCATGGCCTGAGCAGGAGTGACAGGCCCAAGGTCCAATGCGATTGACCCTTGGGACGCAGACATACAGTGATTTCACAAATATATAGTAGATATATCATACATTATTAGCAAAGGTAAGGAGACAACCGTACTCAGAAGGTATAAGCAGCAATAAACTGTATTAAAGAAACTTGCACATATATCCAACGTTTCGGTCTGCTGAACGGGACCTTCCTCAGGGGAGTGCAACAGGTAAGTGACATCTAAAGACTTATATACCCACCACCCAAATGCTAAAAACACACCCTCTAATTAAAAACAGCCAATCCATGCGAAGATGCAGCTAATTAGTATATGCAGCACAGATGTGAGGCAGACATAGTAATGCATTGCCATTGGAGTATGTGTGATCATGTGATCAAGCTCAGGAGGTGCGTCCATGGTATCCTTGACTGCAGGATTTCTCCTGCACATTGTGCCGACAAACTATGTTTAAGTAAACTAAGTGAAAAAGAGAAGTGGAGCACTGCCTAGAAAAATAAAGGGCAGGAGGCTGGTAACAAATGAATTAAAAATGCTTTATTCTAGGGCATGAGTAGACCGGGCTACAAAAAACAGGTTCTCTAACGCGTTTCGCGCCGTCGTAGCGCTTTATCAAATATACTGCACGCCATTTTCTTAGAAGATATATTACCTCCTGGACGTTTGATTATACTGCTATCATTATCCTGATATTGGAAGCACCTATCGGGGATTTACTTCACATCCTTACTTTAAGTAAACTAAAAAGCATTACAGCAAGGCAAAAAATAACCATAAAGATATATGCACGCATGCGCCCCCAGATGGCATCATAACAAGTATAAGTGGACAATGCAAACAGCGCGATCACTCCTGCACAACTTGGCGTCATGGTAGCTATGGGGATATGCGCACACATGCGGCCCCTGGCAGCAACACACTATCAATGTAAAGACAGACCTAGCACAACACGAATACTCCTATGAGCAGGAGGACAGTGTGCACAATGTAGCGTATAACACACAGCAGGTATCAACCTCATGTGTACAACATGAATAATCACAAAGCTTAACTGCTAGCTAAAGTGCGCTCCCAGGTAGCATTATAATCAGAATACTTATACCATGAAAACACAGCGTGAAAACTCGTGCACAACATTGCAACCATGCGTCATGGTAACCATGGGGATGTGCGCACGCATGCGCCCCCTGGCTGCAACAAACTATTGACATAAAAACGGTGCCATACTGTAGTCCAGTCAGAGATGGAAATAAGAGTGTAGGGAAGCAAGGAGCACAGCTGAAGTAGAAGTCTGCAGGGAGAGTCCTGTAGAAAAAATGAATAAGGGGCACAACTCCGTGCTAAAACTGAGGGTGATTTATTGGATAATTGCACAGGGACAGAAACACAGCCCACACACCGACATGTTTCGTCCCACGGGACTTTATCAAGGTGTAGGGATGTAGAGATGGAAATAAACATGACAATGGCTGAATTGTGAATGACCAGTTCCCCATGGTAAGAGGTATATGTTATTAGTGATAACCTATAGGAAACAACCAAGGTTCATATCTTCATTTAATCCTTTTGGGGATAATGTATCCAATTTATGTATCCATCTAGCTTCTAACTGCAGTAATAGTTTGTGCCTATTTCCACAACGCGGTGGCACATGTGCCCGTGCGATGGGCATACAACGGAAGGTGGCCATGCCATGTTTTTTGTGTCTAAAATGACTTGCCACTGGTAATAGTTTCAATTCATCTACAGTAGCGGAATTGGAGAGGGCTTTTCTTATCGTTGATCGATGCACAGCAATCCTTTCCTTGAGCATCCTTGAGGTCTTTCCAACATAGATCAAGCCGCAAGGGTACTTGATATAAACGACAAAACGTGATTGGCAATTTAAAAAGTCCACTATTTTAATTGAGTTGCCATTGTGGGATGTGAGAAGGTCCTGCCCAATATGAGAAACTGGCAGTTCACGCACCCTTTACATTTATGGACTCCTGGCGCCTTTGTGAGCCAAGTTGGAGCAGTGGCATACTTATCCACAGAGTCTGCTTTGATAAGTGCGTCCCCTATGCTACAACCTCTCCTATAACAACGACTGTATCTTTAATACAGTCTATTGCTGCTTATACCTTCTGAGTGCTGTCTCCTTACCTTTGATGCTAATGTATGCTTTATTATTTTTTATGACATAAGCACCAGGTCATTGTATCACTACAGGAGTTCCAGATTTTGATTTGTATATAAAATATATAAAAATGTATACAGATATCACTAAGCCAACTTTTGTCAGTGGTCACACAACCGTGGTGGTCATAATACTGGAGGATTAATGCTTTGGGGGTCCCATTTGGAAGATCACAGTAGTGTGATCGTGGTAGACACTGTCTCCAGTGCCCACGACTTTGCTTCAGACAACGTGATTCTGGCTGCATCTCTCTGTCACCACCCTCCCTTATCAACTTTTGAAGAAAGTGGAGTGTGGAAGGAATCATAGAGGTGGATACATGCCGCTGACCGCAGTCCCTGGGCCACGACTAAGCAAGGGTTGGTGGGTGTTGGTTAAGTGGTGGGGGCTGGAGGGTCATGGGACGTAATAGCAGATAGTAATCATTATAAAAAAAAGTGGATTTATATAAAATAGATGAATTAGACTGCTCTCCTTGATAATTTGGTCCTATGTAGATTGAGTGGGCAGGTGCAAAAGAAGTAAATAATGTAGTACACAGAGAGAACCCAGAGAAAGGGCTCAAAGAACCCCACTGATTGCACTCATTGCTAGAACAAAGTCTGAATAACCCTCCTGTGGTCCAACAAACAGATCAAATAGGGTTTCAAAGAGTGACCAAAACAAAAAAGTTTTATTACATCAATTATTACACACTAAATGGTTAAAATTATTAAAATAATTCCCCACGGAGGAGGTTTGGAGAGAAGGGAGTAAATAGCCTCCGGATAGCTATAATAAGACTGATGGCAAAATACTCCTTTTCTCCTGCGGTCCCTAGGTCATATAATAGCCACTACCCCGCTGCAGTGAGAGCACTCGTGTGCTCTAAATGCAGATTGTTATATTTATTCTCTAAGACTTGTATTAGCCTAGTATTAGCTCTGAAAGATAATATATGCATAGACAGACTTGAATGTCAGTACTGTCAGGAGAAAATGACAAAGTGTATCTTCCAGGATTGCAAAATAGACAATGTTAGGTTTATATTGATACATTCATGTAACCAAACCATGGTATATTGAGGAACAACTTGCTGTAGTATGTAATCACTTTAAGCACAGCTGGTCCACAGGAAATAGCCACACTGTAACAGCTAGACCATATGTCAAAAACACATTGCAGTCTGTATAGAGATAGGCAATGTTAAATCCTTGCACTGCAATGTGATATTATTTGCACATAGAGGGGTTACAGCGAACCCAAATAAAATAGTATCTGATACAATCCGCAATGGTAGAGATCCGCATAGACCGCAGCTCCTTCGTGACGTCACCTCCGCGACGTCCTACTCTGCCGACATATGTTTTCGCGTGATTAACGCGCTTCATCAGGGGGAGGAATCTACTCGTCAGAACCCCGTAGTGAGTATTTAGCTCCTTAGGTAAGGGGGTCTGTATTCGTGTTGGCCAATCAGGAGCATAGTCTCAGTCAGTACCCTATCAGATCGGGTCAAATCAGGTGACTATTGTCACAGACGTTATTGTAGTTAACATCATTTATTCTTTCCTATGTTTCCACTGACATGTTGCTGGTATGAATTGTAACTTGAAAGTAAGCCTCTGACATTCGCCAAATATCTGAACAGTGCTTATTGGAGTTGCCCATATACAAATAACCATAGATACACACTTGTTTGTATACATATATAGATACTATCATGTACATGTGTAGAATTTAGGAATGTGTAGTCCATTTACGTGATCCGCCCCTATGGTCAATACGGATCTTGGCTGGATTTAAGACTGTATACCCGGATCCCCAAAGGATGCCCTATATGTCTGCTGTATATCCAAATCCCAAATGTAAGATATGGGTGGATGGACACGGTAGATGCCAAATATACAGTGTGTGGTCCTTTCACATAATCTGCTCGTATAGGTCAATATGGATCTTAATTACCAACTATATATATATGAATCTCAAAATATCCTCAATATATAGACATGATCCCTAAGTACGAATAGATTTGGGGTGACAAAGGTAACCATATCCATAGTCCACAAATGTATATACATCTAACCATATAAATAAGCACTTCTCAGGTAATCGGCGAGATTGGATATAAATAAACCCCCCTATTGTGGAGAGGGGATAGTATATGTGACACTATGCTTAATGTGACAGCTAGTGATGCAGCTGATAGATATTACAGATACAAGGAATACATAAATCCCTCATTCAATCAAAAAGGGACAGTTCAAGAGTCTCCAAAGAAATTACATCAACTTTAAAAATGTTATGGAAAGAAGCATTAGAATTAAATACATATTTCCTTAATGAGGGGGATTTACCAGAACTAATTGTGTTGTGTGTGTGTGTGTGTCCCACTGCAAGGCGCCAGATGGAGCAATAAAGACTGATACGTACACATACATATACACATACACACGATTTCTACATATACAGTATGGTGATTTTGTTGTGAAACTGTCTTGAAAATGCTAGAGTAATTGGAAAAGGAAAAGCAGGAATCACTGTGCAAAGCATAAAGGTTTATTATACAGTATGTGGATATTATTGCAAAATATTTTCTTATGTTTTTGAAAGATTATGTTGACACAGCAAGAACAGATAGAAGTTACAGCATCTCGGCACAGCACCATCTTGACGCTCCCAAGAAGGGTCTCTCAAAACAGTGCTCTGAGTGCCAGAGTATGATCTTGGTATTCAGTTCAATTAGCAGTTAGGTGCTCTGTGCTAATATTGTTGAGTGAGAATCCTCACCACACCCCATAACAGGAGGGACACTGGCACTGTGACAGAGCGCTGCAAGGTTATGGACGAATGTCCATCTAGCATCTTGATAAATTGTTTCTTAACTAGAGCTAACTGCACTGTCAGTAAGGTGTGTGTCTCCATAGATATTTAACCCCAAACGTATGTGGGAGTGACCATTTAACCCAGGGGTGCGCAAACTTTCCCCGCTGAGCCCCCCTGCCTACTTCTCTCCCTGCTCACCCCCCCCCCCCTCCCTTACCTTTTCTCCGGCTCTCGGTGTCAAATGGTGCCGTGCCGCCGAATACAAGGTAAGTGAAGTTGCAGAGGCCTCACACGATCCTCCGGCATTCATTTAAATACCGTGGGGAAGTGCGCGGGGCCTCTGCAACTACAAAGACTGCTCAGTAAATAATCCCTGTCATGATGTACCATCACTTCTCTCTCTGTCGGCAATCCCGACTCCTACTGACACCAGCTGTCACCAACTACCCCCCTCTGTTTATACTGGAGAATCTTTACGATTTTATCTTTTATTTAAAAAAATTTAAGTAAATAAGGCACCTGGCCCCGATGGCATACATCCAACAGTTCTCAAGGAGTTAAGCTCAGTAATAGCAAAACCATTACATTTAATATTCAAGGACTCCATTTCCACAGGCTCAGTACCACAAGATTGGTGTAAAGCAGATGTGGTGCCTATATTTATAAAGGGAGCTAGATCACATCCGGGGAATTACAGACTTGTAAGCCTGACTTCAAAAGTGGGGAAACTACTTGAAGGTTTAATACAGGATAATATTCAGGAATACCTAATGGAAAACAAAATTATTAGTAATAATCATCATGGATTTATGAAGGATAGATCATGCCAAACCAACCTTGGATGGAAGGGAAGTAAACATTATTATGCCCCTTTACAAAGCATTAGTAAGACCACACCTTGAATATGGAGTAAAGTTTGGGCACTAATCCTAAGAAAATACATTATGGAACTAGAGAAAGTGCAGAGAAGAGCCACCAAATTAATAAAGGGGATGGACAATCTAACTTATGAAGAGAGGCTAGCTAAATTAGATATATTTACATTAGAAAAGAGGCGTTTAAGAGGGGATATGATAACTATATACAAATATATTCGGGGACAATACAAGGAGCTTTCAAAAAAACTATTCATCCCACGGGCAGTACAAAGGACTCTGGGCCATCCCTTAAGGTTGGAGGAAAGGAGATTTCACCAGCAACAAAGGAAAGGGTTCTTTACAGTAAGAGCAGTTAAAATGTGGAATTCATTACCCATGGAGACTGTGATGGCGGATACAATAGATTTGTTCAAAAAAAGATTGGACATCTTTTTAGAAAGCAAAGGTATACAGGGATATACCAAATAAGTAACATGGGAAGGATGTTGATCCAGGGATTAATCTGATTGCCAATTCTTGGAGTCAGGAAGGAACCTATTTTTCCCCTTATGAGATATCATTGGATGATATGACTCTGGGGTTTTTTGTTTGCCTTCCTCTGGATAAATAAGTAGGTATAGATATAGGATAAAGTATCTGTTGTGTAAATTTAGCATAGGATGAACTTGATGGACGTACGTCTTTTTTTTTTTTTCAACCTCATCTACTATGTAACTATATCTTCTGTCTACTTTCTTCCACATAAACCTTCCCTCCTTAAGGCTGCGGTCCCAGTCACTGCTACAGCGCTCACCTCGGCGTGCGCTGTGCTTGTAAGCACCGCCCCGCAATGGGGCTGGGCCCAGTACTCACCTTCACGCTGAAGGTGCAGCCGCGCCGTACTGCAAGGTTTTCTAAACTCAATGAAATTGAGTTTAAACCTTGCGACGGAGGCGTGGCCACGCCCCAACCGGCGGTTCAGCCAATGAGGGCGAACCACCCGCGTGACGTGATGGCCACGCCCCCGCAAATCCCCGACCACGCCCCCTCCCATCGCAAGCTCCCTCTCTCCTGGAGATCGCAGATCGCGCCGCCCCTCCGCCGGGCGCGCTTGTCACAGTCATTACTGGGACCGCAGCCTAAGGGATCTCCCTCATTTTCCTGCTACATTCTCTTGGATAGAAGGTTTCCCGGCTTACAGCGCATCCCAGAGGGACACTGTCTAACCTTACAACCTCTGTCACTGTGTATAGTGCCTGTCACACTGTTAGGTGGGTCAGAATTTCCCTGCCCCTTGCTCATCCTGAGTTTTTTTCTTCTGAGCCTCTTCAGCGCACTGGTCAAGATACGCCATGACGCTGACAGCCAACATCCTCTTACGAAACCTGAGAGAAGAAATAGTGAGAGATTAAATGACTACATTAATGTCAGGATCCCACTCCCGAGGTAGCTACGCTAATATCCGGATTCCAACCAGCGGGGACTACACCAATATCAGGAACCCACCACCCCAGATGTGGCTGCGCCAATATCAAAATTCCACCCCAGATGTGGCTGCGCCAATATCAAAATTCCACCCCAGATGTGGCTGCACTAAATCAGGATCCCACCTTAGAAGTATCTGTGTGGATTTTTGTGAAATATAATTACTTTGGAATTTTGGGATTCACTGTGGAAATCAAGCATATTGTTCTAATTGTAACCAGTGCTAATACAAACTAAAAAATATATATATATTTACTCAGAAAATATTTTTTCCATTTTTGTAGGTGTTTTTCGGGTCTTTGTGGTCTCAGGATGTTGTTGGATAATGGTCTGAGGATGTTGTAGGATTCCTCGACTCTTTGCAGCTGAAGTCATGATGTTTGAACAACCTGAGATAAGGGATAAGGGATACATATTTGTAACTCACAGGCCAAAGAAAACCTGGTCACATCTGTATCAAACCTCCCAAAATAAAGGGTTTCCCTGTCAATTAAAGCAGAGAGACTAATTTTAGTTATGGTTTACTTAATCTTATATTTGTCAGCACAGTTTTGCTTTGCTCGTAAATTCTATAGGGAGCATTTCTATGGAGCACTAGGAGTTATAGGGAGCGGTTATATGGAACAATAGGAGGAGTTGATGGTGATAATATCAGAAGGTATAATGTATTTTAATCAATCTGGTGCTTCAGGGGTTAATGTAGTTACAGTTTGATTTTAAAAATACAAAGAAATGTTTTATGGCCTGTTAACCCCATGGCCAGGCCTAGTTTTAGGAGTGATAGAATCTAGAGATAAGAACCTATGAGATGGGAGTAAATTATGGTTTCAGCCACCCCCCGCACACACCAACGTCGTAAAGAGGCACACCAACATAAAGAGGACACTATTTAAAGGGATCTCTGGAAGCATTTCTGGAAGGATTCTACGGAGTGCCAGGGGGCGTGACTATCCCATACCGTCCAAAAGATATGAAATACGGAATCATGGACTCGACCGAGATGCTGAAGTATAACATTTCGATATCTGCAATCGTGGCTAGGAGACAAATGCAATGAGGCCAGACACGTGAGGTCTAGCTGGTAATGGAGGGACAGATATCCATTTGTCGCTCAAATTTAGGGACAAGATGGTCATACTTAGTCTAATTACAGTACATCCGTCGTGACCACCTGAATCTATGAATGTGACTCGTATCTAGGTACTAGAGAAGGGAAGTTTTATAAATTGAAGCAAAACGTAAGCATCATTTGGTAGAAGTTTTTTTTTTTTTCTCTTTCGTAAACCCGTCACCCTAGCAGCTTATTTGCGACAGGAGCAGGCTTATGTTGTTTCAATAGGGAAAAATTAGTCCATAAACCTTAGCAAGGTATTATGAAAATCAGATTTCAACAGAGGTGTGTTTTGAAACAAACACGTGATTTCTCATATTTGCTACTCCAGTGACCTCTCTGGGAAAAAATACTGACATATGGTACCGTAATGTATAGGCATGTCTGTTTTATTCTGTTATTTTAAGAAACAGTCTGGCATTTACCATAATTGTATGTTCTATATATATATATATATATTTATATATCATTGAATAAATCATGCTTTGTGGCTCTGAATGAACTGTTACAAGCTCTGGAAAGAGTATTTACATTTTCAGACATATTTTGCTAAAACAGATTTTTGTGTTTAAGTGCATAGTTTATCTATAATAAAAACAGGGACCTGAGACCCTGTAAAGAAAAAAAGGCAGCGCACCACCTCCCATCGTGTAAAACAGTAAGTTATATTACAAAATATTTCAGTGGTAATAATATGCACGTACAGCACGGATAAATTAGTTGGACAGGGTTTAAGGTACATGTTATCGCTCTGGTGGTCAAATAAAATCGTCTGGTGAGTGTCGGCTATTCCCACGGTTCTCCTGATCCGGTCACTCCAGGTAATCTTTCTGCAGGCTGCACAGGACTTGCTTGATGTTCCGCAAGTGCAATGTCCTTATAGCGCGGCACAGTCCGTGCCTATTCAGCGGTTTACCTGAACGGATCTCTCATACCCCAGTGAACTACTGGCTCCCTTTACACCGAGCTTAAGACTGCACAGCGCCACTCGCGGCACTCCTGACATCACAGAGTCACTCCGTATGAACGGTAGACCCGCGCTGTCTCAGTTTGTGTGCCGTAGGCTAACCGGATCAGTCACAGTAGCATATGGGGGAGGATACCTGCCAACAAGCTGCTGGAACCTGGAGTGACCGGAGCAGGAGAACCGTGGGCCCACCTGACACTCACCAGACGATTTTATTTGACCACCAGAGCGGTAACATGTACCTTAAACCCTGTCCAACTAATGTATCCGTGCTGTACGTGCATATTATTACCACTGAAATATTTTGTAATATAATTGACTATTTTACACTATGGGAGGTGGTGCGCTGTCTTTTTTTCTTTACATGTGATCTATGGTGTGGCGGCACCAACATTGCCGAGCAGCAGACCTTCCATTCATCTAACTTAAGGTGAAAAGTATGTTACCTTTGGTGCACCTGTATCACTTTAATCACAATATTCACTGTTTATATTCATTCAAACACTTGACAATTTGTGCGCAGATTTTTATTTTGTTTTATTGACCTGAGACCCTGGCAGATATAATCATTTACATAATTATTGGGTGATGGCAGTGGATAGATGTGGAATAAACTCAGTGATACATGTATGTGATTGGAGTTCTGTTGCTGTAGTTCTAATCGGTGCTGAACTGGACAGGGCGCCAAAAATAACTAGTGAAGATAAATTGCTAGGACACCTCCCCGTTTAATAAATTATCCGTCCCTGCCCCCTTTATCTCCACCAATAAAGAGAGTGACACAAATCCAACATTGTTGCTGGGCAGACAAGAACATATCTGATTGTGGTTTTCTGTTCATACGCATAGTATGAGTTTTATATACTGCTGAATATGGTATATGGCTGAACATAATACTTACCAGCAGTTTGCATTTTCAGGGATAGTCCTGTGTTTTAAGGGTCTGTCCCAGCAAAAAGCAGTAACTTGCACTGCATGACATGTACTGTATACTTGTGTGAGTGAGTTAGTTAGTGGGAGCATGTATGAGTTGATGTGATCATGTATGACTTTGTGCACTGGAGTATGTACTGCATGCATGTCTAAGTACGTGAGCATGTATGAGTGTGAATGTATAAGACTTTCAGTCTGCGACCCCCTGCCTGCCCCCACCCCTTTCCTTGTCTCCGGCGTCAAATGACGCCGTGGGGTCATGTAACGTCCCATTGCCATGGTAACGCGTCGCCCAAAGCCGTCGGAGATAAGGTAAGAGAACTTACAGAGGCAATGCGTGGTGCCCCAGCATTTAATTTAAATGCTTTGGGGAAGAGCGTGGGGTCTCTAAGCGCCGGCCCCACAAAATCTCGCACTCCCGGTTTGCGCACCCCTGGTCTAAGTGACATTAAGTGCACGTGAGCTTGTGTATGATTGTACATATGAGGGTGTGTGACTGAGTGTATGTAAGTATGTGTGTGTGACTAAGTATGTGAGCATGTATGAGTGCATGTGCAAATGTGTAACTGAATGCAAGTATGTATGAGTGTGTGATTGAGTGCAAGTGAGCAGGTATGTGTAACTGAGTGCAAGTGAGCATGTATGTGTGACTGAGTGCAAGTGAGCATGTATGTGTGACTGAGTGCAAGTGAGCATGTATGAGTGTGTGAGTGAGTGCATGTATGTGTCTATGAATGTCTTTACGACCTTTCAATCCCTTTCTCAAAATTGTAAGGAAAAGAAAATGTATATATAACAGGGTATGTCCCATCATATCTTTCTTTCCCCACATAGTATATCTGCTATGTAAGTCCTGTTAAATTCCAGGCAGTAGCAGGTTAATTTATGGGCCAGTGACCCCCCCCTTCTGCTTCCCTTTGAAAGCAAAGGAGTGAAGGTGGTGACTCATGGCCTGTGTACAGCCTCTTGGAGGAGGGTACAGCCCATGAGCCCGCCCCTTCTAGTGTTTTCCAAGGAGAAGCATTAAAGTTAGTGAGTCTGCCTCTACTCCTGGTGGAGAGAGGAAGGGTTGTTAGTCTGTATACCCGGGCCTGGTGTCAGTTACCGGGCAGGAGGGTAAGGAATGCTGTGATAGGGACTGACACCCCCCCCCCCAACCCAGCTGGAGGCACTAACACCAAGAGAGAAGAACACAGAGAGCCTGTCCTGTCCTGTCTCATCTCACCAAGCAGACGACTCAGTACTCCTGAAGCCTACTGGTATAGCACCACACATATGGTAGCATGAAACGTTGCTGTCCTTGGTAAATATGGGGTTAACCGACCAGCTGAAAACAACTGAAGCCTTAAAAGTAGCTGTGCGACCGAGTGCATGTGAGCATGAATGTGTGTGTGACCGAGTGCATGTGAGCATGAATGAGTGTGCGACCGAGTGCATGCGAGCATGAATGAGTGTGTGACCGACTGCATGCGAGCATGAATGAGTGTGCGACCGAGTGCATGTGAGCATGAATGAGTGTGCGACCGAGTGCATGTGAGCATGGATGAGTGTGCATGTGAGCATGGATCAGTGTGCGACTGAGTGCATGTGAGCATGGATGAGTGTGCGACCGAGTGCATGTGAGCATGGATGAGTGTGCGACCGAGTGCATGTGAGCATGAATGAGTGTGTGACCGAGTGCTTGTGAGCATGAATGAGTGTACTTGTGAGCATGAATGAGTGTGCGACCGAGTGCTTGTGAGCATGAATGAGTGTGCGACTGAGTGCTTGTGAGCATGAATGAGTGTGTGACCGAGTGCTTGTGAGAATGAATGAGTGTGCGACCGAGTGCATGTGAGCATGGATGAGTGTGCGACCGAGTGCATGTGAGCATGGATGAGTGTGCGACCGAGTGCATGTGAGCATGGATGAGTGTGCGACCGAGTGCATGTGAGCATGGATGAGTGTGCGACCGAGTGCATGTGAGCATGGATGAGTGTGCGACCGGGTGCTTGTGAGCATGAATGAGTGTGTGACCGGGTGCTTGTGAGCATGAATGAGTGTACTTGTGAGCATGAATGAGTGTGCGACCGAGTGCTTGTGAGCATGAATGAGTGTGTGACCGAGTGCTTGTGAGGATGAATGAGTGTGCGTGTGAGTGAGTGAATGTCTTTACGACCTTTCAATCACTCTCTCAAAATTGTAAGGAAAATAAAATGTATATTATTGTTGATCCCAGAAGGAGAACTTTCTGGAGGCAGTGGATATTCATAGTCGAGTGTAAATAGCAGTTTGGCTATTCCCACTCGAGTGGAAATAGCCAAGCGGCTATTTACACTCAACTGTGAATAAAATGAAAAAAAAAAAAACATCCGATCCAAGAATCGAACCCTGGTTCACTCAACTCATGGGCAGCAGCACTAACTATTCAGCTATATTACCTGCTGATACATTTTCGTGAATAAAGGCATTTAAGATAGACACAACACTCCGCTATTGACATTCCAGTCTAAATAGCAGCTATTTACACTCGACTGTGAATATCCACTGCCCTTTCTGGAACACGCTGAAACTTTGCTGTCCCTGGTAAATATGGGGTTAACCGAACAGCTGAAAACAACTGAAGCCTTAAATGTGTGCGTGCGAGTGAGTGCGTATTGCCGGCTTCAAGCCAGTGACGGGTTAAATTATCCGTCTGGCACTTACATGGTCCTACTCCGATCCCCCCCCTGCTCAAGAATCTCCTCCCCCCCCCCCGCGCATTTACATGGTCCTCCTCCGATTCCCCCCCTGCTCAGAATCCCCCCCGCGCACTTACACGGTCCTCCTCTGATCCCCCCCCGCTCTGATTCCCCCCCATGCGCACGTCCACGGACCCTGCTCCGCGCACTTACACGGTCGTCCTCCACACACAGGCTGTGTCCTCGCTAGCGCTGAGCGTGCGGCGCTTGGCGAGGTGACTTGCATATATATATATGCAAGCTCACGTGATGTGTAGGCGCGGGCACACACGCTCATCGGCGCTTAAACAAATTTTAGACGGGGGGACGCTGCAGGGGAAGCTAGAAAGTTTTAAAAAAAATTGTTTACTTAAGCGCCGGTGAGCGTGTGTGCCCGCCGCATACGCGCGCATCGCGTGAGCGGGGACTTGTGTGTGTGTGTGTGTGTGTGTATATATATATATATATATATATATATATATAATATATATATATATATATGCAAGTCACCTCGCCAAGCGCCACCCGCTCAGCGCTAGCAGGGACGCAGCCTAATCCCAGCATCATTGGTCTCATTGACTTCAATACAAGTTGTATGATTAACTTTTGCAGACCCCCACCCCAAATGATCTTTGCACCATAAAGTGACTGTGTGATCTCATGCATCTCAAGTTGTCACTTCTTGCATCTGATTGTCATTCTTGATTGTGTGTGGGTGATATTGAGTGGGTGATTGTGTGGGTGGGTGATTGTGTGGGTGGGTGATTGTGTGGGTGTGAGTGTGTGTGTGGGGGTGATTTAGTGTGTGGGTGATTTAGTGTGTGTGGGTGATTGTGGGTGAGTGTGTGGGTGATTGTAGGTGAGTGTATGTGTGGGTGTGGGTGTGAGTGTGTGTGTGGGGGTGATTTAGTGTGTGTGTGTGTGTGTGTGTGTGTGTGTGTGTGTGTGTGTGTGTGTGTGTGTGTGTGTGTGTGTGTGTGTGTGTGTGTGTGTGTGTGTGTGTGTGTGTGTGTGTGTGTGTGTGTGTGTGTGTGTGTGTGTGTGTGTGTGTGTGTGTGTGTGTGTGTGTGATTTAGTGTGGTTGAGAGTGTGTGTGTGTGTGATTTTGTGTTTGGGGGTGATTTTGTGTGTGTGTGTGATTGGGTGTGTGGGTGGATGATTGTGTGGGTGGGTGAGTGTGATTGTGGGTGAGTGTGATTGTGGGTGAGTGTGATTGTGGGTGAGTGTGATTGTGGGTGAGTGTGATTGTGGGTGAGTGTGTGTGGGTGATTTTGTGGGTGATTTAGTGTGTGTGGGTGATTTAGTGTGAGTGTGTGTGTCTGGGTGATTGTGTGTGTCTGGGTGTGATTTTGTGTGTGGGTGATTTAGTGTGTGGGTGGGTGAGTGTGTGTGTGTGTGGGAGTGATTTAGTGTGTGTGGGTGATTTAGTGTGTGTGTGGGTGGTTGATTTAGTGTGTGATTTTGTGTGTGTGTGGGTGATTTTGTGTGTGGGTGGGTGAGTGTGTGTGGGTGGGTGACTGAGAGTCTGAGAGTGGGTCTGAGAGTGGGTCTGAGAGCAGGTCTGAGAGTGAGAGAGGGTCTGAGAGTCTGAGAGTGGGTCTGAGAGTCTGAGAGTGGGTCTGAGAGTCTGAGAGTGGGTCTGAGGGTCTGAGAGTCTGAGAGCGGGTCTGAGAGTCTGAGAGTCTGAGAGTCTGAGAGTGGGTCTGAGAGCGAGTCTGGGAGTCTGAGAGCGGGTCTGAGAGTCTGAGAGCGGGTCTGAGAGTCTGAGAGCGGGTCTGAGAGTCTGAGAGCGGGTCTGAGAGTCTGAGAGCGGGTCTGAGAGTCTGAGAGCGGGTCTGAGAGTCTGAGAGCGGGTCTGAGAGTCTGAGAGTGGGTCTGAGAGTCTGAGAGCGGGTCTGAGAGTGAGAGTGGGTCTGAGAGTCTGAGAGCGGGTCTGAGAGTCTGAGAGCGGGTCTGAGAGTGAGAGTGGGTCTGAGAGTCTGAGAGCGGGTCTGAGAGTCTGTGAGTGGGTCTGAGAGTGAGAGTGGGTCTGAGAGTCTGAGAGCGAGTGAGAGTGGGTCTGAGAGTCTGAGAGTGGGTCTGAGAGTCTGAGAGTGGGTCTGAGAGTGAGTCGGAGAGTCTGAGAGTTGGTCTGAGAGTCTGAGAGTTGGTCCGAGAGTCTGAGAGTCTGTGAGTGGGTCTGAGAGTCTGAGAGCGAGTGAGAGTGGGTCTGAGAGTCTGAGAGTGAGTCTGAGAGCGAGTGAGAGTGGGTCTGAGAGTCTGAGAGTGGGTCTGAGAGTCTGAGAGTGAGTCGGAGAGTCTGAGAGTGAGTCGGAGAGTCTGAGAGTGAGTCGGAGAGTCTGAGAGTGGGTCTGAGAGTCTGTGAGTGGGTCTGAGAGTTTGAGAGCGGGTCTGAGAGTTTGAGAGTGGGTCTGAGTCTGAGAGCGGGTCTGAGAGCGGGTCTGAGAGCGGGTCTGAGAGTGGGTCTGAGAGCGGGTCTGAGAGTTTGAGAGCGGGTCTGAGTCTGAGAGCGGGTCTGAGAGAGAGCGAGTCTGAGAGTGAGAGCGAGTCTGAGAGTGGGTCAGAGAGTCTGATTTCCCTCCCCCCTGCCCGGTGTACGTGTGTGTACGTGTGTGTGTGTGCAGACACCAACCCGCAGTCAGTCATAGTCACCCACCACCCAAGAGTCAGTCAGTCACCCAAAGAGAAGCAGTTCCAGCCATCACATTAGGGATGAGTTAATTAAATGTTTGACCAAATATAGCAGGCTAATTTTTAGGTTGATAATTTTGTATGGCCCTCAAATGAATTTATAAATATCAAAATGGCCCTTGGCAGAAAAAAGGTTCCCCAGCCCCCCCGGTTCCATCATAGCTGGAGGCGCTAACACCAAGAGAGAAGAACACAGAGAGCCTGTCCTGTCCTGTCTCATCCCACCAAGCAGACGACTCAGTACTCCTGAAGCCTACTGGTATAGCACCACACACCTGGTAACATGAAACGTTGCTGTCCCTGGTAAATATGGGGTTAACCGACCAGCTGAAAACAACTGAAGCCTTAAAAGTAGCTGTGCGACCGAGTGCATGTGAGCATGAATGTGTGTGTGACCGAGTGCATGTGAGCATGGATGTGTGTATGACCGAGTGCTTGTGAGCATGAATGAGTGTGAGACCGAGTGCATGTGAGCATGTATGTGTGTGTGACCGAGTGCTTGTGAGCATGAATGAGTGTGCGACCGAGTGCATGTGAGCATGGATGAGTGTGTGAGCATGGATGAGTGTGCAACTGAGTGCTTGTGAGCATGGATGAGTGTGCGACAGTGCTTGTGAGCATGAATGAGTGTGCGACAGAGTGCTTGTGAGCATGAGTGCGACCGAGTGCTTGTGAGCAGGAATGAGTGTGCTTGTGAGCATGAACGAGAGTGTGCGACCGAGTGCTTGTGAGCATGAATGTGTGCGACTGAGTGCGTGTGAGTGAGTGAATGTCTTTACGACCTTTCAATCCCTTTCTCAAAATTGTAAGGAAAAGAAAATGTATATTATTGTTGATCCCAGAAGGAGAACTTTCTGGAACACGCTGAAACTTTGCTGTCCCTGGTAAATATGGGGTTAACTGAACAGCTGAAAACAACCGAAGCCTTAAATGTGTGCGGGCGAGTGAGTGCGTGTTGCCAGCTTGTCTGGCAGTGACGGGTTAAAGGAGCTGCCCTTCCTGTTTTTCTGTTTTTTCGGTTAACGCCCACAGGCCAATGTTTGAACAATAACAAAGCTGTTGGGTAAACAGATACTCAGGACTGCTTTCATTTCTCAATAAGGACTAAGATATTTAGTAATCGGGTGGGAAAATTAGATGGTAAAGAAAGACTTTCAGAAATGATTCAGTGAGGATCAGTATTAGACGATACCTGTTTTATTTGGACTAACAATTGATATTTTAGTAACTGCCCTGTAGTATCTGTACTAAGTGGGACAGCATAGTGTGTAAGAAGTTTGGCGCACAAAAAAGGTTAGTCTCCTAACGCTTCGAGAAATGAGTGCATAGTCGGACGTGACCTGTTCCGTGGTCTGTTGATGTAAAAATCAGTAGCTGGTGCTGCTTCTACAGCGAGTAATAATGCAACTTACCAGGCAGAGACAAGGAGAGGCACAGGAACAGCAGCTCACAGCTCACTCTCTATAGCAGACGGGATGTTTGTGCGGTGTGTGTGTGTGGTGATAATACAGAGCACCTCCTCCCCTGCTTGGCTGAATCCCAGCTGGTGCTGAGCGCTCCAAGCATGGAGAGCGCTCCAAGCATGAGCGCCGGGTGTCCTGCATTTACGAGCGGGCGGGGGGGCATTGCGGCTAGTTGAGCGCGCTGGAAAGTTAGATTTTTTTTTTGGTTTGCCCGAGCGCGGGTGAGGTGGTGTGTCCGAGCGCGCACAGCGTGAGCTTGGACTTGCATATATCTATATATGTAAATAACCGCCGCAAGCGCCGCTGGCTCAGCGCACTTAGCACTAGCGGGGACGCAGGCTAAGGCCTCGGCCAGGTAGGGAATGGGCGTGCTTGTGCGCTGCGCCCTGCTCGGCCAGGCGATTCGTGGCCAGCTAGGTGCGTGCCCATCTGGGTGCGCGGCCACGATGTCACTGAGGGGTGATCCAGTCACGTGACGCGCTAGCCACACACATTGTCGCAATGTGTCTCATCGTAGCGAGCCCGCCCGCTCAGCGCCACCCTGGTCGAGGCGTAAGGCTGACCATAAATTCATAATACACTGATCCTTCTCGTAACATTTCAACCACCTGAATAAATTGATACCACACATTTGTTTAGTGGAAGAAAAGGTCTCCGCTGTATTTTAAAATCCCCTAACCGCCCCCCCCCGCCCCAGCAGCACGTTTCAGAGCATTAATGTTTAACTATTGCCATTGTTGTAGCTCCTCCCCGACGAACTCAACTCAAATCAGTAGGAGAACAGACAACAACACGAAGCAGAACCTGCAGCCAGAGGCGGAAAGTGGAGCAAACCCCAAACACAGAGAGAGACAGGAAGCAGCAGCTGATGCAAAGGGGGTGGGGGGGAGGGTGGTCGTTTCTACAAGAAACCCAAGGGGTGGGCTGAGGAGAGAGGTAGATAACCACCCAAAAAGGGGGTGTCTGCCTGGAGAGCAGTGCTGTGTTTGCGCGCTCTGTGAGCTGCTGTGTTGTGCTTGTGTTTTGGACCGCCCCCCTCCCCACCCGTTTTGGAAACGCCCCTCACGTCAAAAAAAGTTATCTCCAGACCGCAAATCGCGGTACAGTGACTAGCACGCGCCACCGGCAAGCAAGGTGGCTGTGCGGGCGTGTGCAGCGGAGCCTTAGCCTAAGGGCTGTTCTATAGTGTGTGGCCGTGCGCATGTGCCTGTGCTGCACGCTTTTTGTGTGTATGGTGAGCTGTGAGAAGGTAGTGTGTGTGTAATTTATTATTTAAAAAAAAAACACATTGGTAAAAATAAAATATTTATTAACATTGTGCAGACACACATACGTTTCAGCGCCGGTAGAGGCGTGAAATCGTTTTATTCCCCGTTTTCCCCGCTGTCGGCCGGATGCACGCTCACTGTATAGAAGGGCTGACTAACCTCAGCCAATTATATGTGCCGAGCACGGTGTAGCGCACACGGCCCCTATATAACAGCCCTTAGAAACAGTTTGGGCAGACATGCTCATTCCCACCTTGCCTTAAAATTGTCTGTTTGTAAGGCCTGGCTTATATTTGATATAAACACGTCCAAATATTTATCAGACAGGTTTATGCACGCCATCCCTCCGGTGTCAGCTGTCATCATGTACATTTATTTTCTGGTATTTTATCATCTTCCCACCGCAAAATAGGATGAACTCGCCCATGGCTTTGTAGAGATATATATTATATATATATATAATTATTATTTTATATCTACTATATATTTCTGAAAGCACTGTATGTCTGCATGGCCTGTGTCCCTAGCGGCAATCTCATTGGTCCCTTGGCCCGCCCGCCCCCGCACACCTCTCATTGGCCTGAGGCGGAGTGACGGGCCAAAGGACACACACACACACCTCTCTCTCTGTCCTCTCCCCCCCCCATCACACTCACCTCCCTCTCCACTCACCTCCCTCCACCTCCCGCTCCACTCACCTCCCTCTCCACTCACCTCCCTCCCGCTCAACTCCCTCCCCGGCGCGGGGACAGGCAGTGGGCAGGGCAGCCTGCCGCTGCCTCCACTCACCTCCCGCTCCACTCACCTCCCCGGCACGGGGACAGGCAGTGGGCAGGGCAGCCTGCTGCTGCCTCCACTCACCTCCCGCTCCACTCACCTCCCGCTCCACTCACCTCCCCGGCGCGGGGACAGGCAGTGGGCAGGGCAGCCTGCCGCTGCCTCCACTCACCTCCCGCTCCCTCCACTCACCTCCCGCTCCACTCACCTCCCCGGCGTGGGGACAGGCAGTGGGCAGGGCAGCCTGCCGCTGCCTCCACTCACCTCCCGCTCCCTCCACTCACCTCCCCGGCGCGGGGACAGGCAGTGGACAGGGCAGCCTGCCGCTGCCTCCACTCACCTCCCGCTCCCTCCACTCACCTCCCGCTCCCTCCACTCACCTCCCGCTCACTCCACTCACCTCCCTCCCGCTCCCTCCACTCACCTCCCGCTCACCTCCCTGGCGCGGGGACAGGCATTGGCCAGGGCAGCCTACCGCTGCCACGCGGCACCTAAGATGGCGGCGGACGGAAGGACCCCTTCCTCCCTCGTGGACTAACTAACATGGCGGCAGCCAGAAGGAGAGGTGAGTGTGTGTGTGTGTGTGTGTGTGTCACAGCGTGACAGTGTGTGTCTGTGTGCGTGTGTGTGTGTATTACACTCTGTCTCAGACACTGTAGAGTGGGGACTGGAGCTACACATGGGGGGGGGGGGCAGGGGGGTCAGGAGCGGAGAAAGATGCAGGGGGAGTGGAGAGGAGGGACCCGTCAATTTAAAGCAAACCAACCCCCCTCCTGTCCACTGCCCCCCCCTCCTGTCCACTGTCACCCCCCTCCTGTCCACTGTCACCCCCCCTCCTGTCCACTCTCCCCCCCGTCCACTCTCCCCCCCCTCCTGTCCACTCTCCCCCCCTCCCATCCCCTCCTGTCCACTGTCCTTTCCACTGTTCCCCCCCCCCTGTCCACTCTCCCCCCCCTCCTGTCCACTCTCCCCCCTCCCATCCACTGTCCTTTCCACTGTCCCCCCCCCCACACGGCCACTGCCCCCCCCCTCCCCCCGGCCACTGTCCCCCCCTCCCCCCGGCCACTGTCCCCCCCTCCTGTCCACTGTCCCCCCCCCTCCTGTCCACTATCCCCCCCCTCCCCTCCTTCCCCCCCTCCCCTCCTTCACCCCCCTCCCCTCCTTCCCCCCCCTCCCCTCCTTTCCCCCCCCCTTCTTTTCCCCCGTCCCCCTCCCCTCCTTTTCCCCCCTCCCCCCCCCTTTTCCTAGCGCTAAATGTAACTCACGGGCAACGCCGGGTCTCTCAGCTAGTATATATATATATATATATATATATATATATATATATATATCATCTCAGGCTAATTCCTTGCCCCTCGCCATGTTGCTCTTGGAATATCAGACCAAATGAGTGATATATTATTCCAGCGAGATTTCAAGCTAGCACTATCTGCTTGCCTTCGGAATACTATTTGCAACATCTTTAGCCCCTATTGATCCACCGTTGAATAAAGGTCTCCTCCATCCCCCACTCACCTTCCATGTGTGTGCACGCATGCATGTAAATGGAAAGGGCCAAATAGAAAGGGCAGTAAAAGAAGAATACCTGATTTGTGTCAGATTGGCCTTTATCAGGTTTTTTATGTAGCCCATGTTTCCCCCCCCCCACTGCTGCTACATGGCTTGTGGTGGTGCATACCTGCTGGCTCACAGTGGATCTGAGTCTCCCGCATGGTGGTAGGGGATGTCAGAACAGGCTTCTGAGGTATAAACTGAATCGTACTCGTGGTGACAGCGCCTCCATCTCTGGCAGCCCCCTGGGATGAGGGGAGAAATCCCAGCAGGAGAACTTTTTTACTCTTCTCCCTGATAGATTTCAGTCTCAGGCAAGAAGGTATGGTAAACAACTGGAACACTTTATTAGCACACTTCAATGGTACAGCAACAGCAGAGCTTAGGGCCTTCACCCTCAGGATGTCCCTGGACCTTCACTTACATTTTCATTCCTTTTGGCCCCAATCCTGAGAGCGCTTACCAAAAGTCTTGAGCCCATGCCTCCTGCAGTAAGGCAGCATTTGAGCAAGCTTTGAAATTGATACCTCGTGAGGGGGACGGTGTCCTGGTGGATAAGGAAATAGTCCCCCGCTTTCTGCCTGTGCCTTAAGTGCTGCTTTATCAACCTGACCGGGCATCTTCCCCTGTTACTATTGTTTGAGACTAATCCATGTTCCCCTTCCTACCTGATCTGTTTTTTATGTCACAACTTTAGGTCAAAAACAGGACTGTCCCGGCTAAACCGGGACATCTGGTCACCCTACCTAAACCTACCCCTTATTTTAGAAAGATATGTGTAGGCGAAGTTTAGATTGGTCAGTATATCTGGAAAATATCCTTTTAGCATACCCCTCCCCCCCCCCAATGGTAGGTGCCTAGACCTATACAATGTGGATAGGCAGGATATATCCTATTCACCACGTACAGTAACAGTCACAATTATGTCAAAATATTTATAAAAAACATCCAAGATTATTTTGGTCATTCATGCCTTGCGGGATATGGTTTGTAGGCAGTGTATGCAAAAAGCTTCCCTCCGAAGCAACAGCTTCTTACGGTCGCCTCCTCCGATGTGCCTTTTGAGAGAAGCTTTTTAGATACACTGCCATTGCATAATATATCTAGAGCTTTATTGTTAACATAAACTGCGAGAGAGATCCCTCAATGTCTTGGTGTCAAGGGGGCGGGGCCCTCGAGGGTATAAATCCACCACTGCCCCTCCTCCTCCTGATGGTCTGCTGATTTCCAGTAAACAAGCAAGATAAACACGCCCTCCCTCTGTATTACTCAACCGCCAAACCATACACGGTACTCTGCTCAGTGCTCTGAAATTTAACCCCATCGATACCGTGTGGTGTGGGGGTTTATAAGGTGCTGCCATTGCAATCCATACCTATCACTCTGCTTAACCCTTTTTCCCCCAAAGGGTCCTGCAATGCACTGCAAACGCTGCTCTTTTTCTTGCCAGAGTTACTTCATCTCTCTTATAAACAGTCACAAATCCAACCCTCGGCACCTCTTCTCTGTCTTTGACACCCTTATTCTGCCTCCCGCCACATCATGCTCCATGCCACTTAACGGGGTACCTGACGACTAGAGATCCCCCGATCTTTGTCCAGACACATCATTGCTGCCATCAGAACCTTAATTCTTATATTTCTTGGGTCATTTAGTTTAATCCTTCGGCTAAAAACATATCAAGCCTACAACCTCGTCAAGATAACCCCAATCAGCAGGTTCCTACACTTATAATTGTATACTGTGTCCTTCTCTATTTCCTCCACTGCATAGAGAAAAGCAAAAACAAAACAATGATACTTGAAACAGTGAAACTATCTGCTGTGTGTGAGCTACAGTGCAGTGAAAAAACAGAAGTGACCTACAGTAATACTGTAAATATAGTTACAAAAATCCCCCCACAAATGTGCAAAAATAATCATATATATATACTGCCTACACTTATTGCCATAGCAAAGGTTATTATGACCTTCTCCTGGGGAAGAAATCTCTCACTGGAGTACTACTTTCCAATGCTCCAGGCCTAAACCTTTTATTTTTAATTTTATTTTTATTAATGTCTCCCTACCTATGGAAAGCTCGTCACTCAATATTCATCAAGCACCTTCTAAAAGAAGCATCTCATTAAATGTCCTATGCCTCTACTGCCAACTCCAGGTGCACTTGACCTCCCCTGACTGCACTTTTGCTCCTACTGGGTCTGTAATCCGCAATGCGTTTGTAGACTCTTCTGGCTCTGTGGGGGTTAAGATAAATATATAACCTCTGCCAGCCCAGGCCTCAAAGCTAGGGTGACCAGATTTCCAAAAGAAAAAACTGGGCACATACAAAATATCCTCCTCCCTCTCTTCCCCAACCCCTCCTCCTTTCCCTCTCCCTCCCCCCAATACACATAATCCCCCTCCCCATATACATAATACCCCTTCCCCCCCCCTCCCATACAACATCCACACCTTCCTTAGGGGGAGGCCTCCAGTGCCACGCTGATCAGTTGGGCCCAAGTTCTGGCTGCTTGAGTCAGTGGCAGTTAATGCCGGATCAGGGTGCGGTACTCCGCATTTGAGGTAGATGAATGCCAGCGATAGATCCTTATGAATTGACTTCTTGCCCAGTTAACAAGCCAAATATTTGCAGGTATAGGGATTTGCTTTTGGTTTACAATGATCACTTTACCTTTCTAGCCACCCAGGGCAATTATTACTCCCGATCTTTTTTGTAGGTCTGCCGTCTGAGTCCAAGAAAACTGACCTGTTTAATTGTTTTGAAGACGCAGTTTTGGAGGAAGGTGGGGGTAGGTAGGGGAGGGGGGGTGGTGGAAGGATTTTTAGAATTTTGGTAGAACCTGTCATAATAAATGGCACATTAGCATAAAGTGTGAAAGCTGTGATTGTAGTTTTTAGTACAAGTAGTGTAAGGCTGGGGCCATAGAGGGGTGAGGAGTTCCGAGCCGCGCTGACGCTGAGGCTCGCCTGCTGAAATCTGCGCGATTCCATGGACTTGCAGGCGAACCAGCGTGCGCGAAAGGAACCGGGGGGGAGGTGGTTGGAGGCGGGGCAGTGACGTCGCTGGGCCAATCGCCCGCGACTCACTGACGTCAACGTCACGGCGCCAACGTCACGGCGCCGTGACGTTGACGCTGCTTCAGGCTGATTGGATGTTTTCAGCCGACAGCGCGCTGAAAAACAGCTTGGCTGTCGGCTGAAAATTCCAAAGCCTCAGCACGCCTGCGGACGCTCGCGTGAGCCCCCTCTCAAGGCATCCTCATTGAGGATGCAGGGGCTCAGCGCTGAGCGTCCGCACGGCTCAGCGCAGTCTGTCCTTCTATGGACTCGGCCTAAGTATTCTTTACTGGATTCTATGCAAATAGCAGAGTTATCCTGTGAAGGATGACTGGGGCTCACAGAAAGTGGGAGCTGTAGTGAAGAATCCTTATAGGGCTTTTTTTTATATATTTTTATATAATAAGTCCTTCAGTAATGACACAATAATAATGTCTTGCATGACCTGACCCTGTGCAGGTATATGAAACATGATATCTGTATGTCTTGTACGAGGCTACAGTAGTACAGAATTAGACTGTCACTGTAAATA